>NC_061510.1:355208970-355244184 GCF_022539505.1 Lolium rigidum | reverse complement strand
TGCTCTCCGGAGGAGCGGACATCGTCAGGGCGCAGCGCGAGCTGAACGTAACCCTACGTGAGTACAACGATGCCCATGGCTTTGCTTCTGTTAGCGCTCAGCCCGGTAGAGTACCGGAAAACCGGCTTAGAGCTCGCAACTTAGACCAGGATCTGCGCAGGGAAGTTCTTGCCGGAAAAAGTACGTCGACATCCTTGAGCATCATAGAAAAACCTAAGTACAACAGTCCGGATAAAACAATAAAAGCTGCTAGGGCTGCAGTAGTACAGCAGTCCGGATAAACCAATGTGGCCCAGTCAGGGTAGATGCCATCAGCAAGATAATATGGCTTGTCATATGCATTTTCATTGATCTCATAGCTCACCCGGGGAGCTTTGCCTTGCATGAGCCGGTTGAAAACCAGTGATCGGTGCAACACATTGATGTCATTGTTGGAACCGGCCATGCCAAAGAACGAATGCCAAATCCATAAATCTTGAGATATGACAGCTTCAAGAATGACAATTTTCCCTCCTCATGCCCGTTGTACGCACCCTGCCATCCAAATGGACCGTTTTTCCACTCCCAGTGCATGCAATCTATGCTGCCAATCATTCCTGGGAACCCTCTAGACTCGTTGATAGACATGAGCCGCCTTGTATCCTCAACAGTTGGCTCCCTACAGTAATACTCTCCGAACACGGCAATCACGACTCGGCAAAACCTGTACATGGCCTCAAGGCAGGTGCTCTCACCCATTCGAAGATACTCATCGAATATATCCGCA
The DNA here is from genome assembly GCF_022539505.1 of Lolium rigidum. Taxonomy (NCBI): domain Eukaryota; kingdom Viridiplantae; phylum Streptophyta; class Magnoliopsida; order Poales; family Poaceae; genus Lolium; species Lolium rigidum. Next base: position 355,243,418 of record NC_061510.1, on the reverse strand, counting down.
ACCATTCCATATGAGAGCATGCGAATAGCCGCGGAGCATTTTTGGTAGGAGGTGAAGCCTAGCGCACCTATTGCATCGGGCCTGCATTGGAAGTAGGGGTCGTAGTTTCTGACGCCCCGTAGAATGACCAAAGAACAAGTCCCTTGACATCCTGTATCGGCGCCGGAACAGTTATTCCGGGAAGATCGGATTGGTGAGGTGAAAGTAGTCCTTGTGGATAGGGATGGGCATAAAAACCGATGACCGAACACCGAACCCGAAAAGACCGAGACCGAACCTGAAAAGACCAAAACCGAAAAGACCGATCAAAATATGGGTAGCAAATTTTTTAGACCGAATTTAGTCCGGTCAATTCGGTCACTTTGTTCGTGATAACCGAATAGACCGAACTGACCGAATTTTATGTTTGAGAGACCCAATTCTTGATTGGACAGGTTTAGCCTTAACCTTTTGTTGTCCAAAATATACTTTATGTTGTCATTTATTAGTCTATGACTATGAGCTTGTGACTATTGACGTGTATGGTTGTATTCTTTTGTTGTTGGCTGAAAATTCGTAAATATGTGACCTATGAAGTATGAACCGGATAATATGAATGTTGATCAAACTGCTATATTATGCCACTATTAATATTTGTTCTTGCAAACTGATATGAATACATGCATTGGAAAAAAAATCAAGTTACTACGGAACTGTTGCCCCAGAACTTACACCAAATACTCTCCAAGGTTTTGTGTTGACAACAACTATCACAAAGTTCGGTCATGACCGAAACCGAACCCGAATTATCGGGTACCCGAATTCGTCGGGTAGTAAAATTGATAAGTAATTTTCGGTCTTTATTTCTAGAGGACCGAATTCAAAATAGACCGAAATACAAAGACCGAATTTTCGGTCATGACCGAACGCCCACCCCGACTTGTGGAGGCGGGCCTGCCCTTCCACTCTGTTGCGCGGCAGGTTTTTGGAGCGCCCCTTCACGGGCCCCGGTGTTGCGGCCCCGGGTTAGAGGTGAACTCGTGGACCATGGAGGCCGCAGTAGTTGCCAATGTCTGCGTCGACTCATCGGACTCCTCGTCAGAAGAGGAGTCGACGACCTCCGCGCGGAACTTGTCCAACATCTGCCACATGTCCATCTGCGTGGGTACAAACTGCGAATCAATGGCCGCGCACAATAGCGCCGAAAACACGAGTAAGAAACCTACCGACGCAATTGACCGAACAGGTCGTGGGCGGCGCGGAAGGGCGGCGCAACCGGGAGCGTTTCGCCCGAAAACAACCGGCAGGTACGCGGCGGAGCCAAGCCCGAGTACGATCCTGCTCTCCCGCGCGGCGAGAACGCCGACGGCGACTTCTGCGGCGCTGCGGCGGGTGGGGTTGGGGTGGTGGCGTCGCACTGGGGCAGCAAAGACGGGGAAAAAGAAGCAAATCAAAGCGGTCGATTTCGCTGTCCCTGACATGCGGGACCGGGTAAGAAATGGAGGACGCTCCGCGCGACCGCCGAGCGTCCGCGGAGACGCAAACCTGACGCATATTTGGGCTAGGTTTGCGTCTCCGCGGACGGCCCGGTCACTTTGCGTCACCCCGCTGGAGCAGGCCCCAGACGCATTTCCGGTCACGGCGGACGAAAACGGTCGCTCAACGTCCGTTTGCGTCGCGCCGCTGGAGATGCCCCTAAGACTCTGATCCAAGAAACAAAGATAGCATCTACTACTTCTCTAGCAAATGCCATGTCCGCTAAAAGACCTTTTTTCTATACCTGAAACAGAAGCCTGCATGGCATCTCCATTTCAGTCTCTTAAGGTTAACAGACCAGGTTGCCGAAGTTCGACTGAAATCATCAACTGCAGCAAACATGAACAGAAAGAGCTTACTCAAAGCAAGTACTCTACCAAAAATAGTGCAGGAATAAGATGAAATAGACATCAAACCAATCACCAGTCCTACTGAACCTTTCAGTACTCCCAACAATTTGACATGTTGCTCTAACTAATATTAGGAATTAGGATACATAATCATTCATATTATGGCCAGGAGATATTATGGCCAAGTCGCCAAGAGGGCCATGTTACAACATAATTTAGCCTCACAGAACTAACTGACAAACAAAAACAGTAGTAACCATATCCTTTGAAAATAAAAATATGCTTTCTTAATCTGTTGAGTGACCCGGCATGTCTCCCAACTGAAAATAAAGCTAGCAGTTTTGTCAGCACCAGCAAATTGAACAACATAATTCCAGTAGATTCCCAAGTGCACCGACAAATGATTCAGCCTACAGACTAATCAGTTTTCAGAGAAAGCATAGGGGTGGTTCGAAGGTAACACTACTGCTCATCTGCATCTGCCAATACCTCTGAGAACAGAGGAACATAAGGTAGATATACCTGATAACTGCCTTTCTCAAAATTAATGATACGGACAAATTTCTGATGCTGCATATCATATGCAGCCAACACATCACCTCCATCCAGAAAAACAGTATCACAATCTGGATGAATAGCGAACACCCTCCACTTCAGTCCAGGCATGTTCGAGGGCTCATCAATGCTAGCACTACACTTCAAGACCCACTCCTTACTATCATAATTCTCAAGGCGCCAGAGTGTTATCTTGGTAGCTATGCCAGCGTTCTTCTTACTGTTGTTACTGACATGAGCTTGGGTTGTACTAGCATAGTGCAAGCACCCCTGTGACAAACCAATAGCATCATAAGAACTAGAGCCATCGGGTAGAAGGATAGTCTTCCACTCCTTCCCCTCCATGTCCACCACCAGCAGCGCAGGTTCATTGTAGATATTTACGGGGTTCAGCTTGCCAACGAGGTGCAGCATGCCACCAAAACGGACACTCCTAAACTCATCGAACACTGTAATTTGCTCAACCAGCTCACTATCTCTACGAATCCAGGCTCCAGTTTGGGACGAGAAGATGTCCACTCCTGTGACACAACTTCCCACATCCATATAGGTCTCGACAAATTCAAGAACGTGGAAATGGGACGATACATTTGGATCAAAAGCCAGGCGAGAGGCACAGTGAAATCTGTTTGCCTGAGCCTGAGGTTGAGGGGGCAGTTCGATCCACCTCTCTGTGGCGGGATTGCACACAACATAACGGACTTGCTCCCCATAGGCGGCAGGATTCTCCTTGTTGGAGCAGGCGCAGAGAAGGAGGCCATTGCAGGTGTCCACGTAGGCGATATACTTGTACTTAGGTTGCAGGAAATTGAGGGAAGGGTCGACCGGGGCTGCGCCGCCTGAGACGCTGGCAAAGTGGTGGCTCCAGACGGCCCCCAGAGATCTGTAGGTTGTGTAGAGGAAACCAGCAAGGGTCTGAGGCAACTTTTTGCGGTTGACGGGGTCGGCGATGAGGTCGCGCCAGGGCATGGAGACGCACTTGAAACGGCGAACGGACCTCGCTGGGAGGCGCGAGAGGATCTCCAAGATGAGGTCGTCGGTGAAAAGGCTGGCCGCCGTCGCCGGAGGGTTATCCTGCCTCAACTGCTTCTTGGAGCTCTCCTCCTTGTCCTCCTCCATGGCGTGGAAGCTGAAGAAGGTAGGCAGGGGTTAGGTTGGGTCGATCTGCAAATCGATCTGCAAATCGAGGGTGAAAATCAATGGGGATACTCGGCGGTGATCTTACAGTGGAGAGGGACGACAGGAGATCTTGATTTGGAGCGGCGCTGGGGATGGCTGACGGTGAGGCGGCGGCGGTTCGCTTCTCCGTGGGAACGAAAGCAGAACCGGCGAGTTGGGGAATGAAATGATTTTGTTTAGAATGGGAATGAATTGGGATTGCAAATTTACAATGCTCCGTATTGGGCTGCAAATGGGAGGTGCAGATGAAATTAATGGGCTCCATCAGGCCCACTTCTACCTCAGGGGCACTTACACACACAGAGACTAGAGATGAGATAGCTGCTCACCCTCAAAAAAAAAGATGAGATAACTGCTCACCCTCAAAAAATAAAAATAACCCTAACTCATAACTGCATACATAGCCCAACCAATCTGGCATCGTGGTCACACGATCACACTCCCCAAGCCAGCGAAACAACATCAACCTTTCAGTCCAGGCATGCCATCGTCGCCACGCCATATTTCTGTCAGTAAAACACCAATTCACTCAGCTAGAGGTGCACACAGATGCAAAATCAGTACACAGCCGATGAGCTAAAGAAGATCACCCGTGTGCGCAAAACACTCATGGTACTGCATGCGTACAAAAAATGGAGACGAACAGTAGGCCGCCAAATCTGACTATGAAATATAAAGAGGTAGAACCATTTCTTGGAGTTTCTTTGGAGCTCTGCTAGACTGCAGGTTCGAAGGCACGAAGGATTTTTGGTATGGCTGCTTCGTTCAGTCTTCGACGGAAGTGGGCGGATGACCCAACAATTTTGTTCCACCTGGCTGCATGTAATTGCGCGAATGTCACTGAATGCTATAATCACGCTTACCCGAACACAGATTGTGCCTTTTTTAAAAACATTTTTGTAGAGATTCACCATCATCTCATTTCGAAGGCTAATCTGAAACATACCGCTACATTTTCGCTAACTTTTGCGGTGCAGTTGATAAGGTTTCATTATTACTGGTGAAATGAATTTCTTACAAAGCTTCAATATTTCTTCAACTTAACCTCGCCGCCTAGTTCAGTAATGCTCATTGTAAGTTTGTAACCCACTAAACAGTTCTTCCAAATTAGTACCTTGAATTTAATAAACATATAACAATGATCACCATGACAAAAAGAAGACCCTACAAATCTCAAGCTGGAGCTGACAAGGCGTTGATTCAGACACATGTCTATGTTGTTGGGTCAATTACAGATCTAGGCATGCGTGTTGGAACTTTGCGGATCGAACTTGCTTTGCATAAGCTTAAACACCGTTGGGACATGCCCATTTCTTTCTATGCCCACAAAAATCATCAGCAAAAAGAACAATGAGCAAGGTGTGTGTCAAAATGGTTGAAGTGGACCAACGTGCGTGTGTCGAAATGTCAAATTTTGTTAGCAACAGTACCTCTAAAACAAGCATATCCAGGCAAAATAATTGAAATCACCCAATTATTCATAGTTGAGTCTTTTTTTTTGTGTGTGTTTGTTGTGGGGGCTAGTCAAGCATGCCGCTCGATGTTCATAGTTGGGTTTGTTTGACCATTGTCCGTTTTTTTACCAGCTTCTGCATCAAAAATGAAATAAAGAAGTTTGTGTACCAGCAATTGGTGCAGCGCGGACCACTTTTTTTTTGCCAGGCATGTCCTTGCCTTATCACATGCCCACAAGGCTTTCTATTCGCACACCTGCACGATTCCTAAGTGCCTGAAACCCTGAACCAACCTACACGAGTACTTCCCTAGCAGATACAAATGCTCTGCCCTGGCTTCTGCTAATACCCTTTTTTTATACCTGAAACACAAGCCTACCTGTCATGTCCATTTCAGTCTTTTAAGGTCCAGGTTGCCAAAGTTCAGCTGAAAATTCATCAATTGCAGCAAACATGAAGTGAATACTTTACCAAAAGTACTGCAGGAATAAAATGAAATAGACACCACACCAATCACGAGTCCTAATGAAACTTTTAGTACACGTAGCTAATATTAGGACTTCAGATAATCATTTCGCAAAACAAAAGGATTTCAGATAATCATAGTCATTCGATATTATGCCAAAAGGGCCAAGTTACAGCATAACTTAGACTCGCAGAGCTAACTGCGTCCAGAACAACAGGTAGAGAAACAAAAACAATGCTAACCATGTTCTTGGAAAATAAAGATATGCTTAATCTTTTGGGTGACCAGGCATGGCTCCCAACTGAAAATAAAGCTAGCAGTTGTGTCAGCAACAGCAAACTCAACAACATAATTCCAGTACATTCTAAAGTGCACGGACAAATGATTCAGCCTACAAACTTATCACTTTCAGAGGAAGCATAGGGGTTGTTCGAAGGTAACACTACTGCCCATCTGCAACTGCTAAAGGTTTCAGTTGCTGTGGAGACAAACCTACTATGTATTTTATTAGATTTTCAGGGTACGCCGCCCCCATGCACGACCACATTTTTTCCTCAAACCTTCTTTATTGAAAAACAAATTATTTGATATATTCTAACAATATTTTACTTGTTTGTTCTGATCAAACTAATCCACCGAGAAATTCTACGAATCTGATGATCAAAATAGAATAATTACTCAAAGTGTTGGATCTCACACAAATATCAGGTACACAAAATATATCTGAACGAATCACCTGATGGCTAATATAGTGCATCTCTTGACATTCAGTAATGCTCGGTGTAACATCTAAGCAATCCTTCTAAACTAAATTTTGAATAAATTAAATATATAACATCACTATGGAAAATATTAGGTTACAAATCTCACCCTTGAGCCGATGAGGCCATGGTTTCTTGGCACAGATATAGGCATGCACATTGAACTTGTGCTTCACAACATGGTTGAAGTCATACCTGGGCATGGGAAGCCCGGCCCGAACGGCCCGACCCGACCCGGCCCGAAAATCCCGGGCCGGGCCGGTCTTTTTCTCTCTATCGGGCCGGGCTCGGGCCTTCTTTCTTCAGCCCGTAACTAAATCGGGCCGGGCTCGGGCCACTGAAAAAAGAAAATGACCACTAGATCGGGCCGGGCCGTCGGGCCAGCCCGGAAAAATCGGGCTTTTCGGCCGCGGGCCGGGCTCGGGCCGAAATTTGCTGAAAGTTGGTCGGGCCGGGCCGGGCTCGGGCCAAGGATTTCCCGTCGGGCTTTTTTCGGGCCAGCCCGAAGCCCGGCCCGGCCCGAGAAATGCCCAGGAAGAGTTGAAGTGAACCAAATTTCAAGCACTTTCAGTGTGTAACAAAATGTCAAATTCTGGTAGTAAAAGTGGAGAACGCTCACCTCTAACACACGTAGATTCAGTCAAAATCATTTTTTATTCAGGCAAAATCATTGTATACTCTTCATTGTCCATAGTTAATCTAGTTTTTGACCAGCTTCTGTCTCAGAAATAAAATAGAATAAAAGAAAGAAAGAAGTTTTGGCACCAGCCATCGGCACACTAAATTTCTCTTAGATGTGTGTCTTTCCCTGGTTACATGTCCATAAGACCTGTTAGAGCGCACAACTGCATAACAGCAAGTGCCTGAAGCTCTGAGCAAACAAACAGACAAACAAGACTACATGTTATTGTCCTGAAGATGGCATCAACTACTTGCCTAGCACATACAAATGCCCTGTCCTGGCTCCTGCTAAGAGCATCTCCAGTCGCGTCCCTCAAAAAGCGTCCGGCACAAATGATTTGGGGCACGTTTGGGACCGCGCCGGACAAAAAGAGACCAAAAATCTGTACAAAAAAGAGACCCTTCCCAGCCGCGTCCCTCAAACGTGTCCGGATGCATGCATTTTAATAGAGGGACCACCCCATGTGGGAAAAGTAGGTGAGAGAAAGTGTGGGGAAAGAGACTAGCATGTGGGGACTAGGGGCTGCATGCATGCATGTGGACGCCTCATTTTGTGTCCGGCGTCCCCGGTAGAGACTCTATGCATAGAGTCTCTACCGGGACGCCGGACACAAAATGAGGCGCTAATTAGCTTTGGGGAACGCGACTGGACGACTTTTTTCCCCATTTCTTGTCCGCGGCTTATTTGGGGGACGCGACTGGAGATGCTCTAATACCCCCTTTTTATACCTGAAACACAGACCTATATTTCATGTACATTTCAGTCTCTTAATGTTAAGAGATCAGGTTGCTGAAGCTCGACTGAATTCATCAACTGCAGCAGACTAAATTCACTAACTACAGCAAACATGGACAATAAGAGATTGCTCAAACCAAGTACCTTACCAAAACACAGCGGGAATAAGATGCAAATATGCAATAGACATCACACCAATAGCCAGTCCTACTGAACCTTTCAGTACTCTTGACAACTTGACATGTTACACTGGCTAACATTAGGATTTAAATTAATCATAACCATTCGGTACTGTGGCCAAGAGAGCCAAGTTACAGCATAATTTAGCCTCACTGAACTAATTGTGTCTAGAACAACAGATAGACAAACACAAACAGTAGTAACCATGCCCTTTAAAAATAACGATATGCTTAATCTGTTGAGTGACCAGGCATGGCTCCCAACTGAAAATAAAGCTAGCAGTTATTTCTGAACCAGTAAATTGAACAACATAACTCAAGTAGATCCAGAAGAGGCTACAGACGAATAAATATTCATAGGAAGTATAGGGGTGCTTTGTAGGTAACCCTACTGCCCATCGCCATCTGCTAATGCCTCTGAGAACAGAGGAACATAAGGTAGATATACCCGAACATTGTCTTTCTCAAGATTAAGGATATCGACAAATTTCTGATGCTGCATATCATAAGCCAACATATCACCTCCAATGGGAACCAAAAAAACGGTATTGCAATCAGGATGAATTGCGAACACCCTGAACTCCACCCAGATTATGCCCAAGGGCTCATTGATGCTGGCGCTATGCTTCAAGACCCACTCTTTACTATCATGATTCTCAAGGCACCAGAGTGTTATCTTGGTAGCTTGGACAATATTCTTCTTACTGATATGAGTTTGTGTTGTACTACCAGCATAGTACAAGCACCCCTGTGATAATCCAATTGCTTCAAAACTAGAGCCGATGGGTAGATGGATAATCTTCCACGCCTTCCCCTCCATGTCCACCTGGACCAGCACCATCAGGGCAGATTCTTTGTCGACGTTTATGGTGTTCAGCCTGCCAACCAGATGCAGCATGCCACAAAAAAAGACGCTCCTAGTTCGACGGAACAATGTAATTTTCTCAAGCAACCCACTATCTCTATGAATCCAGGCTCCAGTTTTCGATGAGAAGATGTCTACTCCTCTGGCACAATTTTCCACACCCGAAATGGTCTGCCAAAATTGAAGAACGTGGAAATGGGACGACACTGCCGGATCGAAAGCCAGACGTGTAGTACTGTAAAATCTGTTTGCCATAGCCTGAGGTGGAGGGGGCAGCTCGATCCACCTTTCCGTGGCAGGATTGCACACGACATGACGGTATTCATCCTTATCTGAGTCAGGAGTCTCCTTGTTGTAGCAGGCGCAGAGAAGAAGGCCATTGCAGGTGTCCTCAAGGGCGATATACTTGAACTTGTTAGGTTGCAGGAAATGGAGGGAAGGGTCGACCGGCAATGCGCCGCCTGAGACGCTGGCAAAGTGTCCGCTTAGGGCGCCGCCCGGCTTGTATTTGTTGTACAGGAAGCCAGTAAGGGTCTGAGGCAGCTTTTTGCGGTGGGCGGGGTCGGCAATGAGGTCGCGCCAGGCCGTAGAGACGCACTTGAAACGGCGAACGGACCTGGCTGGGAGGTGAGAGAGGACCTCCAAGATGAGGTCGTCGGTCAATAGGCTGGCCGCCGTCGCTGGAGGGCTATCCTGCCTCAGCTTCTTCTTGGAGCTCTCCTCCTTGTCCTCCTCCGTGTCCATGGCGTGACCTGAGCGACAAAGGCAGGAATTAGGCTAGGTCGATCTGCAAATCCAGCAAGGAACTCATCAATCTGGAGTTGGGGTACTAGGTGGTGATCTACGGTGGAGAGGGAAGAGAGGAGACCTTCGTCTGGAGCGGTAATGGCGATGGGCGACGGGGAGGCGGCGGAGCTTCGCTTCTCCGAGGGAACGAGGAAGCAGAGCCGGCAATTAATGGGCTCAATTAAGCCCGCTAAGAGCCCAGGGGTACTTCAAAGAGACAACGATGAGATGATTGGGTTTTGGGCTTTTTTGCATCTCTCAAAACGAAAAGAAAAAATATATAATTCGGTTTGGGCCGAGCGTGGGGAACGAGCAATTGTTCAATGGATTTACATTATTATCATGGATGGATGGATTTGCATACTTAAACGTCAACCCGGTGTCGTCGTGGTACATATCGAAAGCATGGCGCATCTGGGGAAAAAGAGGACGGCGAGACGGGTCAGCTCACGGTGATCACTACACAGGCAGACACATGGAGGACTACACATCTAACCTTTTGTTCGAAGTCGGCGCCGCTCACTAGGCGAGTCTCGATCTCCTCCTGTATGTCGTGCCATTTGCTGCACGCCGTCTGTATGATCCTCCAATGGGTGTCCATGGCCTTGTCTCCCCAGTTCATGATCGTCTTGTTGAAGTAGGGATCGATGAGCTTGCGTTCGTCGAACGTCTGCTTCACTCGAAGCCAATACGTGTCATACGACTGATTGGCCCCGGTTATGCCGTTCATGGACACGGTCATCCAAGCTTCAGCGAGGCACTCCTCTTCCTTCGGCGTCCATTTGATACGCGGTTCGGCAGGCGGCGAGTCCTTCTTCCTCTTCTTCTTTCCCTTCGTCAGGTTGTCGTCGGCGACCTCGGTTTGAGTTGGCTGTTCTTCTTCTTCTTCGACGGCTTGGCTTCCGTCGGCCACATCTTCCACCCAGTCGTAGCGCGTCGCGACAGCTGCCGTCGCCCTCGCCTCCTCTTGCATGAAGAACCCCGGGCTCGCAGCGGCGGCCATGGAGCCTGAGTTGATCATCTCTTGGATCACCTCATCGTTCGGCGCCGCCATCGCACCGAACGGGAGCGGCCCTCGTCGCAGGGCCGGCGAGATGCCCCCGTGCTGGTTCTCGTTCAGGTTGCCGACGGCGAGCTCGGGCGGCGACGGCGTGAACCTGGACGTTTGGCCGTAGGTGGCCTCTTGGAACATGGCAGGCGACGACGGCAAGAAGCTCGAAGGGGAAAAACTTGACGGGGAACTGCTAGTACCTTGCATCGGCCATTGGCCGGGGAACATGGCGCCGCCGCTGCCGCCGCGAGCATGGCCCATGCTCATGGTCATGGAGATCTTCCTCGCTTGTTCGTTCTGGGCGGCCGCCGCCCTCTTCGCGGAGAGTTTTTTCTCCCTCTCCGCCCTGCCGCTTGTTTCGACCTGGCGCCGGAGCTCGTCCGCCGCCCACTGTGCGTTGGACATACCCGGCGGTCGCTCCTTCGGCGCCCGCGGCTTCCTAAATGGCATGGTGGTGGACGAGAAGACGAGGAGGAGAATGGAGATGCCTATCCACAAATTCGGCGGGAGAGGATGGGGATATGCAAGAAAATTGGAGGGAAATGGACAGGATTTGGCTTTCCTGTCGCCGACTACGAGGGTCCACACGACGTTTCGTGCCAAATTCTTTCGTCCAGAGTCCCCGAGCGGCGAGAGCGCCTTGGGGGACTGGAGATGGCGTGGGCTCGCCGGATGGATGAAGGGCAAAATCCGGACGAAAACGAGGAATCGGGATCGCGACTGGGCCGAATTTCGCCGTCCGGATGGGAAAAATGGCGCTCGGGGGCCTCGTCGGGGAGACGAGTGGGGATGCTCTAAGGGGCAACCTACTCCAGGGAAGTCTTCCGGAGTTCGCGACATCAGTCCACATTGACACCGCCAAGGCGGCCTCGGACGACAGCTTCTGCCGGCCAGATCCTGGACCGTGTGACAAGCGTGTCCAGTCCTTGGTCACCATCAGGGCCGGCCCACAGGGAGGGAAAAGGGGCGCTCGCCCCGGATCTTTAGGAGCGAGGGCCCCGGCTACATATTTGATTCATATATATACTTGTACTTAGGCTGTAAAGTTTAAAAATAATTTTAAAAAATATAGATGCCCTAAGCTACAGTTTACCGTGCCTCTTACCAAATATTTATTTAAATATTTACGCTATAGGATGTACCATTTAGAATAATTAATATACAAGGTCCAAGCTAGATCTTACCGTGCCTCTACTGCAACTTCTTTCAACAAAAAATATTTAAATATTTTTTTACCGAAAATACAATTTGTCTCTAGCCTTCCCAAATATCAAGAACAACACCGATCCTCATAACTATTTGTAGAAATAAGGATCATGGCATAGTTTGCTCAATCAATGAAATTTTTTTTTTCAAACGTGGATCTTTCAAATGTAAATATTATTTAGTTTGTTATTGTATTACCCTAATATTTTCACTTGTCCAATACTAATATTTTTTTCAGTCTTTTGTGTGTGATGGAGATTGTTAATGGCCAGGACACCAATCATTCTTAAACTTTAAGTAATATATACAAATATATTTAGCATAAATAAATTTTTTAAAAAAATTCTATAGTATGTGTGTGTGCGGGGGGGGGGGGGGGGGCAATGGCCCCCTGCCCTACGATAAATTCGCTACTGTGAATAAGGGGCCCTTATATCGTTTCGCCCTAGGGTCTCCGAAATCTATGGACCGGCTCTAGTCACCATCGTCGGGGCGCTTCACTTCCCCGAGACTTTCGATGTGAGCTGGAAAGGCAACATCCCATGCAACGGGTGGCTCGGCGTCTACTGCGACAACAAGAACTGCACGATCACATGCGTCAACTTCGCCCGCCTCCACCTCAACGGCATTCTTCATCCCGCTCTCGGCGACCTCAAGTCGCTGATCATGATCGTCGTCGCTGGCAGCAACCTCATAGGCAATGTGCCTTGGTCCATCGCCGCCCTGCCATCTCTCAGGACCTTGGACATCTCCAACAACTCGTTGTCAGGCACAATTCCGACCTTCCGTCGCGGCGTGGCTATCTGGTTTGGAGGCAACGAGGATCTCACCGTCACAGCAGGCGCCTCCGAGCTATGCGTCTCGGAGCGTATGCCCCGTTTCGCTGCCGCCGCCGCCATGGTCATTGCTCTTCTAGTGCTTGCCTGATGCACTCTGCAGGGTCAGTACTCACTAGTCACTACTTTAGCTTCTGGTCTCTTCCTATGTTATCCCAGCTACTTGATGTGCTTGTGCTGCAACGTACTCTTGTGTGGCATGAACTGGAGTAATTCTTTGTTTTGCAATTATTCTCACTGTTCTTGAACTCTGTAAATCTTGGGATTAATGTCTGCTGCTTACCGTTGTGTGGCCTGAATTAATGTGTGTTATTTATCCATCCTTTATCCCTGCTTGATAGAATGGTTTCCGTGGTACAAGGTGTTGAACTTGTTTACCCTTGTGTTGTAACTTACACTTGTGTTGGCCTGAGTTAATGTCTGCTATTTATCCATCCTTTATGCTGCTTGACATGATGGTTTCCATAGTACAAGGTGTTGAACCTGAACTTGCAAACCTGGCATTGTAGCGTTTCATGCTATTGCCCATTTTCAGTTAGCTGTGGTTTCAGTTGGTCTGTCAGTTAGCTTAACAAACAGTCAATTTGTGAGCCTATTGTCAGCTGACAAAGTAATAGGCAGCCGTGTGTTGCGTCGTCGGATTGCTTGAGTAAACTCACGCACGGCAGCAGAGTAGGAGGTCATGATCGGGTGATCGCTGGGTGGAAGGATTACACCAGCCCGGACATGCCTTAGAATTTGGATCTTCAGTTAGTTTGGTATCACTACCCATAGCAGAGAGAAGAACACAAATTATTGTTGCAACCTTTGCACGGAGCGCAAAATCAATCATGTCCATCGTGTGTGTGATTCGGTGTTTTTAGTGTGTGTTTGAGCTCTGTTTCTTGATACAGGGCATGTTCAGAGCTGAGAGATTTCTCAGTTGAGTGTTTGAAACATTTGCATCAATGTGGGAAGAGTAATTTAGCAGAGCATCCTATTGAATATGTACATTCCATAATTTTCCAAAATACAGTATCTGACAAGTAAGCAGTTCGACAAGGTCATCCCATTGGATTTAAGTTCAGCAAGAAGTCCTTATAGCTCCCAGTGTTGAGTGCAAAACCTAATCCCGGCGACTGATGGCACATTTCAGACCTTTTTTTGCTTCGAGATCATGTTATATGTACTTAGCGTGCAGGCTACTAACTACAGACATAGATTATTTCTGTTGATTTTGAAAATGAATTGTGCGCAGGCTACTGAAGCCTGGCCACTTCTTTGGCATTGTTGTGATGGCAGGTCTGTAAGACTCTGGGTCTAAGATAACGATTCGATGTTCTCAACTGTTGTTGTCAACATAAGTGGATGAATTGTGCGCAGGAATGCTGCTCTAGTTTACATGACCATATCTACAAGATGAAACCTCTTAATGATCTTGACTCAAGGATATTATTTGATAGAAGTATTTTCCACTCCGAAGATGCCTGTCCAGAGAAACTAAAGAATGCTTCAAGTGAAATTTTGAGGAAATGTGGAGGGGTTCCATTATTCATACATAGTACAGCAACCATTTTGGCCAGTCATAAAGAGATAAACTCAACCGTATTCTGGGAGAAGATACCAAATTCTTTTGGTTTTCAATTGGAATGCAAAAAACCTGCATTACAATGGATGAGGCATGTGCTAGATCTTGGTTACAATGATTTATCTCTGGACCTTAGGACCTGTTATCCACGGAGTATACCTTTGTATATTCCCAGGAGATTCTGTGATAATGAAGGATGATTTGGTTAGGAGATGGATAGCAGAGGGCTTTATCACTGAGAAGCACGGTTATGACCCAGAGGAGATTACAGAAGATTACTTTTAATATGCCTAAATCTTTTCCCATCCTCTCGGATAACTAGGATAGCATCTTGTTTGTGTTCATACTTCATGTCAGAATTTGACTCTTTCAGCAAGTGGGCTCACAGAACGATTCCATAAATTCTTGGAGCAGAACAGATGCCCTCATTGTCTATGTTGACAGAGGTGTAAAAGAATGATAAATAAAAAGTATCTATGAGATAGAAACCAACCTACTTTGATGAGAGGTTGAAACAATGCATTGTCTGAAGTTTGTACTGCTTGGCTGGGACCAAACATCAGAGGCCTATATGATGCATAGGAAAAAAAGTTACTTTCACCAAATATTGTATCAACAAGGGAACAGATCTAGCTGCGATATATTACTAGCCTAAGCCACACTGCGTTGTCTTTAACCAGTGTTGGATTTCACTGTCATCAACATCCTGTCACTCTCTTTCCCTCCCATTGTGGTATCTTTATGCCATCAATTGCACCTGAATATGATACTGTTGCTTTTGTAGATGTTGTCATGCCTAATGCCTTCAAATGTTATCTTCATGCCATGAATTTTCACGACCACTGAATGTTTTTACTGTTTGTTGTTTATCCGCAGCACCACCTTTCACTGTAAGACATTAGTTTACTAGAGTCGTAACATGAATCTCATTTTGGTATGTGATTTTAAGAAAAAGGTGCTGGTGCGTCGTCTTCCCAAGGTGGTTAACAGTATGAATAATGATGCACAAAAAACGCTAGTCATGTGTCACGTGGACGTCGAGCTTTTTTGTTGCTGACTGGAGAATAGCCATGTTGGAATAATGCTGATGGTGCTCTAGTAAAACTTAATGTGATTGGAATAGTGATTCTACTTATTTTGGTTTTTACTTATTTGCAGTCAAATAGTTTGAAATAAAATATATTTATGTCATCTCTCTGGATGCTTGTTAATTTGTTGTGATGCAGCTATGGAATCAAAATCGACTGACTTAATAAAACATTCGAATTGTTGATTTGCATGCTGAAATTGAATGTATTCTGGTCTCAATTAAGAGAGCATTGTCACGTTTGGAGATTGGGTCATGTTCAGGTATCAGAGTGTTTGCTTCTTGTATTTTGAAAGAAATATCTTCTTGTATTTTGGAGATTGGGTCATGATCCGGATCGGACGTCACAAGAATACATCATCTACAGGGTAAGTAAAATGTCCACTTCCTCGTTGGTACAACCAGATAATGGGTTCAGTTCACACTCAGCTGCTATGCATTCCCTTATCTGGCTATTATTTTTTGGTATTGGAGACTGGCTCTAAATTTGTCTGTTATTTTGGGTTATTTCCTTAGGTACCAGCCACCCATATTACCAGCTGAAGAGGTCAAACCTGCCTTTGACTATGAGCATGAAGGTGTTACTTCAAATTGATCCTCTCCAGGCCGTGATAAGCTAAGTCTGATCTATCGTTTTCCTGTGGTTTTTCATGCTCCTCCCTAAAACGACTCGTGTTCTCTGTGACTTCACAGACAGGGCGTCGTAGGGCGAGAAGAATGGAGCAGAGTGAATACTTTGATGGCTGGTCTTTGGAACATGTGTACACTTTTTTTTTCTTTCCGCACCTAGGTAGCCATACATCATGCATGCCACACTCTGTGATGTTCAGAAACATGTGCTCTCCGTGATGTTCAGAAACCTGTGCTGGTTACAGGGCTAGCGGTTCCTCCCACCCACCTTGGATTTTTTTCATAGTTGGTGTTAAGAATAACATATCCTTGTACGTTGGTATTAAGAAAATCAGCAAGGGTCAGCCTGCATAAATAAGGCGATCAGAAATTGCGAAGGCAGCATCGCATCGTTTTTGTTTGTACTGTTTACTTGCTTGGTCCGATGCTAGATTAAGGCTGGGCTTGCCGAGTGCAAACCCTGAAGCACCGTTGCACTTAATTATCTGATACAAGTGTTTACCCCCTGTGTTGCTCCATATGTGGGGCTCTACCGTGAATGGGTTTTCCCTTTAGATACTAACTTAGCTGCCAGGTTTCTCAATCAAGCAGAATGATAATTTGGGCTATTTTAAAAGTAAGATAAAGAGTATTCCGAATCAAACAAGATAACTAACTTAGCTGCAAGATTTCTCAATCAAACGGAATTGACAAATTGAAGTAAAGCTAGTCCGAAACATTATAAAATGAAGTAAACATTGGAGAGAAGCATAGAAATTTCCAATCATGCCTCGCCATGAAGACCAGGACCTGTGCCGTCAATTTTGCCACGCCAGGTCTTAATCTTGTGCTTGCGGCTACTCCTGCGTCGTTTGTGCATCGGGGAGCTTGGAGTTGGCGGTGATTCGACGTTCTTGTCGGAGCCGGGCTGCGTAGGCACCATATGAGGCGCCGGCACCGTAACTGTCGACCTGCAACAACAGATGGAGATTCAGTTCCACAAAATTTGTATCTAATACACATTCACAAATAGTACTGACAAGGGAATATCATACAACATATTCTGGAATTAAGCCTTGAACTAGCGGACAGATTTACATGTAACAATCAAAGGAACTTACTCCCACGGAAGGTCAAGCATCCAGTCGGCGTCCTTGTCTTCATAAGTAAGGACATAGCCTTGCCATGGTAAGCCTGTCCTTGGCTGCTGGTTTACGCACCGCGCTCCAATCTAAAAGAAAGATGTTGTGGACTTTGAATTATTTGGTAGTTCTCCTACTAATGGATACTCGTCTATAGTATTTGATGACCTAGTCTTCTTACTCAAGTCTGAAGAGGAATAGTAAAAAAAATCAAAGATGCCACTAACTCGGAATTGCTGCCCGAGGTACTTAATTCTTTCTAAGGGCCTCTTTGATTTAAAGGAATAGGGAGCACACAGGAATAGGAAAGCATGATTAGTACAATCCTTGCCTAGTTCCTCATGCACAGCTCAGGAAAGTTTCCTATTTTCTTCCGTTTCCTTCATATTTCCTTCAAATCAAAGGAGCCCTAAACATGGGAATGGATTTCGGGGTGCCGTCCTGTTTTCAAATTGAGAGACAATTTGCTGCAGATACTGAACATCGTCTAATCCCCCCATAAATGATTTATTTGTGTGGATCCAAGCACCTCCTCAATTTAGTTGACGCAGCCATGTCAGATCTGTTCTCGATACACATTTTTCTAGACTCGTTAAACCGTGTAGGCTCTCACATTTCTGGAAAAAAAGCCGCGTCTACAAATTTGGAACCTAGGGTACTTTTCGTTAAGAGAATACTACGTATTACCTATATCAGGCTTATGGTGTTTCTCTATTTTATTGTAGTTCGTCGCCAACACCTGCCGGCTTCAAGAGAATATTACCCATCTCAGGCATGACCTGGATGAAATTGGTTGGGTGCGCTAATTTGTATAAGCAAGAGGTGAACGATCTTCGCGTGGAACCACCACAACCCGATGCCAAGTTTGACGAATCCGAGTTCGACGAGTGGAACGAGGCGTTTATAGCAGACGCAGAAGCCGAGGCGACGTATGAGGTGGCGAAGTGGGGCTAGGAGGAGCAGATCCGCAGCGACCAGGAGCAGGCGGCGACCTTGGCCTCCTTCAACGCGCAGCGCTTTCGAACGCTCCGTGAGGAAGAGCTTGAGGAGATCAACGGCACTAACTTTGAGCAGGTCGTCGAGATTTCGTGATAGCGGGTGGCCACAAAGGAGGCGGGTTGTCTCCGCATGGCGGCTGAGCGACTGAGGCTGCTTGAGCTCAGCGCTAGGCAAAGGTGACCACCCGCGAGCAAGCGAGACTCGCCTATAATGAGGAGTCCCACCAGTGGAAGATGGCCATGCTGCACCGCTAGATGTGCGAAGCAAGGGCGAAGAGTTGTGCGCGGGTGCATGCGGCAGCAGAGGAGAAGAATGACCACGAGGCGGACCCTTCGTGGGCCCCAACCAATGACGTGTAGATTGAGATTTATTTTATTCTAGTTTAAAGTTTATTCAGTTTTATCTATTAATTCTAAATTTAAATGAAAACCCGTGTTTTATTTATATTTGCTTGTTCAAAGTTTCTTTTGAAAATTCTTCTCGGGATAGCAGGTGTGCGCAACCTCTCTTCAAATTGGAAGCATGTAACATGCTACCGATATTATCTGGTGATGCTTATTTAGAGAGCACCAGTGGAGATGCTTGAAGATACCTAAAAATGAGCTTGACATTGGTCAAACTGCAACACGATATGATGAGATCTTCGGTAATGATTACATATACACACACGTAAACTTCACAGGGACAGACAGAACCTTATCACGTTGCATGCAATTCGAGAAACGGAGCCTCAGTGCACAAGAGGGGGTCAGCGAGCCTGGAATATAGCAAAAGCTCTCTTTACAGCAAGTTCGATCATCCAAAGGACCAGGCTCACTCAAAACGAAGTAGAGGTGGCAACACAGTTTATCAATCACCACTCCGGCCCTCGTTCTCTTAAATACTCTTTTCTAAAAAATACAATAGTATTGACGTAAAGTTTTAAATCTAGACAAACATGTGGAAATTTGCTGGCATCTTATCCTGTCCAAACTCAATCAGGTAAATGGACTATTGATAATTTTCTAGGATTAAGAATAATCCCCTCCGATCAGTTTTTGTTTAATTCCAACATCAATTTCTTTGGGGTCATTTTATCCTAGAAAATATTTTACCTAAAATAAACTAGTTGGTGAGTGGTATCCTAGTTTGGAAAAGAAAAGAAATAAAAAAAATGGTCGTGGGACTCCTCACCCCTCCTCTCGTTCTCTCCGCCTCTCAGAGTCCTTCCTTTCTCCCTGATACGTCCAAAACGTATCTACTTTCCCGAACAGTTTTGCTATTGTTTGCCTCTAATTTGTGTATTTTGGATGCAACTAACACGGACTAACGCTGTTTTCAGTGAAGCTGTTCCGGTGTCTCGTTTTTGTGCAGAAATCCAACTTCAGGAAAAACCTCGGGATTTTGACAGAAGGCCCTATTTTCCCAGAATACTGACGGAGCCAGAAGGACAAATCAAGTGGAGGCCCGAGGGCCCCACACCATAAGGCGGCGCGGCCTAGGGAGGGCCCGCGCGGCCCTATGGTGTGGCCCCCTCGGCCGGCCTCCGACGCCCTCATTCGGACTACTTATTGGCCTCGACCTAAAAACGCACGGGGAGAAGTCGAAGTCGCCGTAAACCCTCCGGAACGCCGCCACATCGCGAAACTCCGTCTCGGGAGCCGAAGTCTCCGTTCGGCACTCCGCCGGACGGGGAATTGGAGGAGATCATCGCCATCATCACCGCCAACGCCTCTCCATCAACCAGCCATGTTTCCCCCATCCATGTGTGAGTAATTCCCCCGCTGTAGGCCGAAGGGGATGGTAGGGATTGGATGAGATTGGTCATGTAATAGCATAAGATTGTTAGGGCATAGTGCCTAGTGTCCGTAATTGGTACTTTGATGATATTGTTGCAACTTGTTATGCTTAATGCTTGTCACTAGGGCCCGAGTGCCATGATCTCAGATCTGAACATGTTATTGTTTCATCATGATATTCATTGTTTATGGTCTTACCTGCAAGTTGTATACACATGTCACTGTCCGGAACCAATGGCCCCGAAGTGACGAAATCGGGACAACCGGAGGGGATGGTAGTGATGTGAGGATCACATGTGTTCACGGAGTGTTAATTGCTCCGTACTCTATTAAAAGGAGTACCTTAATATCCAATAGATTCCCTTGAGGCCCGGCTGCCACCGGCTGGTAGGACAAAAGATGTTGTGCAAGTTTCTCATTGCGAGCACGTACGACTATAATTGGAACACATGCCTATTGATTGCTTTGTACTTGGATACTCGTTTTATTATTATCTCGCAAATGCCCTCGCTATGATTGTTACATGAGTTTCTCTCATCCATACAACGCCCGTCATCCGTCCCCGTGCCTACGATATTTTAATCCTGTTGTTTACTAAAATCACTACTGCTGTCTTTGTTACTCGCTGCTGTTATTTTACTACTCGCTCATCGCTATAAAATCAGCACTACTCGATAAACTCTTGCGAGCAAGTCATGTTTCCAGGTGCAGCTGAATTGACAACTCCGCTGTTAAGGCTTTCAAGTATTCTTTGTCTCCCTTGTGTCGAATCAATAAATTGGGTAATACTTCCCTCGAAGACTGTTGCGATCCCCTATACTTGTGGGTCATCAAGACTATTTTCTGGCGCCGTTACCGGGGAGCATAGCTTTATTTGGAAGTTCACTTGGATTTATATTGTTCGCTGCAAATTCTCCATCATGGGTAAATCTCGCGATCCTAGAGTCACCATATTACCATCCACTACAAGAAAAGGTACAACTCTGAGTACCTCTGCTGCTCTTGATTCACCATCTGTGATTGATAAACTTGTTTCACCGCCACAAGCTTCACTTGCTTGGTACTTACGTTGAATCTGAAAATTCTTATAATATTGATGATGCTTCTCGCTATGCTTGATGATAGTGGTTCATTGGGAACTTTTCTAGATGCTACAATTGCTAGGTCTAGACAAATTGAAAATGCCGAAACTCCGATGTTACTACACTCGTTAATTCACACCGAACTTGATTATTCTAGTGATGATCTTGATGAAGATTATGTGGAACTTGATGATGATTTTATTGAAAAATGCAATGCTACTACCGATGCAAGAAAAATTAAAAAGTTGCTTGCAGAACATGCCGTTAGATATAAACTCGTCTCCCGATCCTAAATTTGCCACATCTCCTATAAACATTAAGGATAAAGATTATGGTTTTTCTCTTGATGTATCTCATATAGCTATTGTTGAGAAAACACCCTTTTGTGGTACTGAAAAAGAAAGTGTTGTTGAACACATGATTGAGTTATCTACTCTGAGTAGCTTGTTTTCTGATGATGTTAAGAAGCGTACTTACTTTGTTGCTAAAATCTTTCCATTCTCATTAAAGGATGACGCTAAAACTTGGTATAATAGTTTGCCACCTAATTCTATTAAAAGTCCAAAAGAATTGCTTGATATTTTCTTCCGGAAATACTTTCCTGCTAGTGCTCAACATATTGCTTTGCAGAGAATTTATAATTTTGACCAGGAAGATGGAGAGAAATTGCCTGAGGCTTGGGCGAGATTTTGCTCTCTTATTAGAGCTCGGCCTACCATGATTTGGAAAAGCATGATTTACTTGATATATTTTATAGTGGACTAACCATTGAGTCTAGGGCATACTTGGATAGTTGTGCTGGTTGTGTTTTCGGGAAAAGAACTCCATACGACGTCGAAGAATTATTGGCTAAAATAGGCCGGAATCATGATGATTGGACTACGCCCGAACCAACTCCAACGCCAATAGTGAAGAAGAGGGGTTTAATTAAATTGAATGATGAAGATATGAGGGAAGCCAAGAAGTCTCTCAAGGAGAAAGGTATTAAATCTGAAGATGTGAAGAATCTTCCTCCCATAGAAGATATATGTGAGATAATTCCCCCTTCATCCATGATTGAGGTAAATTCCCTTCAACGCTTTACTAGGGAAGATATTCCGTATTCAAAACCTCCTGCGCAATGCTTAGATGAGTTTGATAATTATATTGTTAAGCAAGAAAATTTTAATATGAGAGTAGAGAATCATCTAATGGAAAATTCTCAAGCTATTACTGAATTGCATGATATTGTGGAGAGAACCTCCAATGACGTTAAGATGCTTGTTAAACATTTTCATATGGTTCAAACTCAAATTGATCAACTCACTAAAGTGCAAAATGACTTGTTGGGAAATAATTCTAAAGAAAAACATGCTTATGAAGTAACAACTAGAGGTGGTGTTTCTACTCGGGATCCTCTATATCCCGAAGGACATCCCAAAAGAGTTGAACAAGATTCTCAACGAACTAAAACTAGTGCTCAATCTAAGAAAAAGAAAAAGAAACATAAGAATGTTGTAGAATCCTCTGAACCCGTTAATGATCCTAATAGTATTTCTATTTCTGATGCTGAAACTGAAAGTGGTAATGAACATGATAAAGATAATGATAAGAATGATACTCCTGATAAAGAAGAGGTTGAAGAAGAACCTGAAAAGCATGCTAAAAATAAAAAATATACTAAAGAAGATTTTATTGCTGAGAAACATGGTAATGAAAGAGAACCTTGGGTTCAAAAGCAAATGCATTTTCCTGCTAAGAAACTAAAATCAAAGGAAGAAGAACACTATAATAAATTTTGTGATTGGATGAAACCTTTATTCTTGCAAATTCCTTTGACTGGTGCTATTAAATTGCCTCCTTATTCAAAGTATATGAAAGATATTGTTACTAACAAAAGGAAAATCCCCAATGAGGAAATTTCCACTATGCTTGCTAATTACTCTTTCAATGGCAAAGTTCCAAAGAAGTTGGGCGACCTGGTATACCTACTATTCCTTGTTCTATTAAGAATAATTATGTTAAAACTGCTCTATGTGACTTGGGAGCCGGTGTTAGTGTTATGCATTTTTCTCTTTATAAGAGACTTTACTTAGATAAGTTGATACCTACTGATATATCTTTGCAAATGGCTGATAAATCTACTGCTATTCCTGTTGGTATATGTGAGGATGTTCTTATTCAAGTTACTAATAACTGCTTGATATTAACTGATTTTGTTGTGTTGGAAATGCCTGAAGATGATAATATGTCTATTATTCTTGGGAGACATTTTCTTAACACCGCAGGGGCTGTTATTGATTGCAATAAAT
This sequence comes from Lolium rigidum, assembly GCF_022539505.1. Taxonomy (NCBI): domain Eukaryota; kingdom Viridiplantae; phylum Streptophyta; class Magnoliopsida; order Poales; family Poaceae; genus Lolium; species Lolium rigidum. The sequence continues at coordinate 355,220,243 of NC_061510.1, read as the reverse complement.
GAAAGGTTACTTTCAATGTTGATGATAAGGAACACACCGTCTATTTCCCCAAGAGGATTGAAAAAGCGTGCGGAGTTAATACTATTTCTAATGTGAGAACTATCAAAGTGGGAACTATCGATTGTCCTATATATGAGCCTAAAGAAGAATATCAAACTCTTATGATTGGATCCATATCAATACAATTCAAGGTAACATGATTGATTTGAGGTCTATTTCTTCTTATGCTATGTAAAATTTATTTGGTGGCAAGACTTGATCAACCTTGTTAACAAATACATTTTATATGCATAGAGGAGGTAAACAACATATCTTTCTTCCTCCACTTGCTCTAGTTGTTGTAGCACTTTTAATTTGCAAAGTTCCTTAGTTAATTGGAGATTTCAAAAAATTTCCTGGCTAGTAATAATAAACTTAATACCCAGAAATGTGCATTTTTCAAAGTTTTCAAAAATTCGCAAAAATTACACCGTTGGTCCTATTTTTCGACGAGGCACCTGGGAGTACCAGAGGATGACCTGTGGGGCACCACAGGGTGCCACACCACCAGCCGACGCGGCCAGAAAGGGGGGGGCGCCACCCTGTGGTGTGGGCCCCTCCTTGCCCCACTATTTCATCTCTTTCTCCCAGCATCTTCTCTCTCCCGAAAAAACTCGAACCAGCTTTCTCTCACTCGCGTTTTTTCTCAAGAGCTCAGGATTTTTCGATCTCTTTGCTCAGCCCGCATTTCTGTCTGAAATTTGGCACATTTGCTCTCCAGTATGTGACTCCTCCGCCTATCCAAGTAGAATTTTGTTTGGTTGAGTATATCTTGAATATTTTGCTGCTGTAGGTAACATGTTTAGTGAGCTTGCATGCTTGTTCTAAGTGGTAGAAATTAGTTTTGATGCATGATTAGTACTCTAGCAAGTTCCTATGGTAGTTTCCCTCAATTATATGTCACCAAATCAAGTTTTATATTGTTTGTTGAAAAATTTCAGAAAATGGAAGGGAGTAGGCACCAACTTAACCAACAAGAATTAGAGGTGCAACAGGTCATGAGAGTTCACCGAGAAGAAGGAGTATACCCCGCTTATTACCCATGCGTGGATTTTATGAGAAGTGCGGGGATTTTACAAGATGTTCAAAGACTAATCTCTCATGCAGGATTGGATGATTTTGTTGGTGGTGAACCATGCCAATATGCAAAACTAACTATGTCAGTAGTGCAAGATTTTAAATTCAATTGGTCACGATCTAACCCCATGGTTCGGTACAAAATTTATAATCAAACTATCAACTTGCCATTCAATGATTTTTGTGCAGCAATCAGAGTGCCATAGTGGGGATCATGCGAGAAGATAAAGGGATCGCCACAAGAGTTCTTGGACCTCTTCAAGATGATTTGTCATGGAAGGAGCTTCTCAGAGGATGGTGGTAAAATCAGTAGCATTCATTTCCCAGCTATTCGTTACTTTGCTTATTTCATTACCAAGTGCGTTCTAGCAAGAAAGAATGGAAGTAAAGTATCTATCCAGGATCTAGCCTTTCTAGCTGCTGCATTACAAGGTAATAGAACTTATAACTTGGAAGCTTTGATAGCCAACAGACTTGCTACTAACCGTGAGAAGGGAGGAATTTGTGGAGGTCTCATCGCCTCTCGCTTATTAGCTATGCATAATGTAGAACCTCACCATCTTGATATTCAACTCCCCATAGAGAAACTTGGCATAGTCTCCATGATTAAGCATGAATTTGTTTCTGATTCGTCTAATTTGAGAAACCTGTTTTACAGAATAACATTTTACAAGAAATCTTGGACAATGACTAAGAAAGTTGAAAAATTAGTAGGATTGCCCGCACCTTCTCTCGTTTAACCTTGATTCCAGTGGAGGATTGGTCGATCACGGAAAGTGCAGTTAATGCATACATAGAGGGAGGAAGCCATCGTGCAAGAGGCAACACGGAGGAGGCCGAGGAACACCTCGATTCGTCATCCGATGCAGCGAGCTCTTCGCATCCACAAGCTGGGTATGAGGAACCCCCACGTTTTTCTTCTGCATCGGTACCTTATTATGACTACTCCATGTATGATCCACCGGCGTGGAACCCAGACCCTCGATGGGATTGAACTCCACTTAGGCCAAAAGCCTAAGCTTGGGGGGAGGTATACCGGCATCACTCATGCTTTGCATATTATGGTTGCTGGATACTTGTACATACTTGTTTAGTTTCTTTGAGTGGTTTTCTAATGAGAAGGAGATGATATTTGGGGAAGTGCTGCCTGAAAACAGATTCTGTACTGTTACTAGAAAAATTCGTGCGCACAGCCAGAACGTTATTTTGAGCTGCCAATTTTTGTGCATGTTCCCCAGGTTGTTATCTAACTTTCATTAGTTGAACACTTTTCGAGCTGAGCAACGTAAGATTTTTGTAAAAATCGATTTCTGTACTGCTGTCAGGTTTTGGCAGATTTCTGCCATCTTGCTTTTCTGTGTTTCTTTTAGTTTTCATTTTCTTGTTCTTGCTTTGTTTCTTTCCTAAAACAAAAAAAGACCAAAAATATTTCTGTTGTTTCTCTTCACCATTTGTTTATCTTGGTTTCTTGCATTTGTTTCGCTTTATTTGCTATTGCTAGTTTGCTATAAGAAAACCCAAAAAGATTTTGCTTTGTTTGCTTGTTTCCTTTTGTTCTTGTTCTCAAATTCGAAAACACCAAAAATATTTGCTGTTCTTCTTTGGTTTGTAAAGTTCATTATGAGTTCAATGGTCTTCGGTGGCTGGAGCGTGGTTTTCATTTCATATTATCCAAGCTACACAAGTGAAAGGCAATGATGACGATATTCGACAATCTGATTGTGGTGAGAGGCTGGTATGAACTCTATTTGTTTTCATTTTTGTACATATACTCATCCATGTGAGCATGCTTAGTTGTTTCATGTGAGGTATATGTCATTTAAGAAAGTCTAGTAGTTCATGATCTCTCATGTTTAGCTCCAATTTATTAATATGAGTAGCATGTCATGGATGTTTGCTTGCATTGTTTTATTCATAGATAGATATGATATTGTGGTATTCTCCTCTGAATAATTTGTTTGAATTAACTTGGCACATGCTCACGCATGCATATGACTGAACAAGAGTCAATTAAGCCTCCATGATTTACATTGCTTCAGAGTTCTTGTATCACTTTTATGCCTCAGTTAATTTATTTTGCCACAAGCATGATTATGACAGTTATTGATCTCTTGATTTGTCGCTCCCTAGTCTTTTGCTAGCCTTCACTTGTACTGAGCGGGAACGCTGCTCGTGCCTCCAAACACATGAAAACCAAGTTATTCCGAGTGTCCACCATAAATACCTATGCATGGCATTTCAAACCATTCCAAGTAAATTCTCATGCGCTACCTTTAAACCTTCAAAATGCTTCTCAATTTGTGTTAATGTTTCATAGCTCATGAGGAAGTATGTGGTGTTTAGCTTTCAACCTTGTCATTTACTTTTGATGGACTCTCATATGGACTAGTGGCACATCCGCTTATCCAGTAATTTTGCAAAAAGAGCTGGCAATGGGATTCCCAATCCCGAATTAATTAACTTAAATAGATACTCCTCCATGGTTTGTGATTGTTGGACGGCACCCGAAGGATTCGGTTAGCCATGGCTTGTGTAAGCAAAGGTTGGGGGGAGTGTCATCATCATAATAAAACTAAACTAAAAAGGCACTCCTTCATGGTATGTGATTGTTGGCAGCACCCGAGGATTCGGTTAGCCATGGTTTGTGTAAGAAAGGTTGGAAGGAGTGCCACATAAAAATGCAAATAATTCATGGGAGCCGCTCTTGAAAGTCCGGTTGGCGAGGTAGTTGGTGTACCCATTACCATTCGTTGACAACAACAAACACCTCCCAAAATAATTTTACTCCTGCTTTACAAATGAAAAGCTCTAGCGCATGTTAATCCCCGCTTCCCTCTCGCGAAGGGTCAATCTTTTACTTTTATGTTGTGTCTCCATACTTTCTTTGAGCACTTTCTTGAGAGCACAACTGTCATTCTTAGTATAATATGCTTGTCTCAAAATATGATTGATTGTGGTATAACTTTGATGCCTTTATCTTTGACAATCACATTTCTAGTCTTTCTATGAACTCCAGAGGTGCCCGGGCATTTATGTTTTGCCGATCAAATACAGGCAAGCGAGATACCACTTTATCATACTCTCTTATGAACATTGCAATCCTGCTTATATACATGATTCATGATGCTTATTATTAATTGTTGGTACCTCTTCATGATTGACATAGCTGTTAGATGATCTTATTTGCATGTATCTTATTATGAACTCGCTTAAGTATTAGCCATATCATGAGAATATATACATCATATGAACAAATGTGTTCGTGAAAGTTCTTTTATCGCACAGCTTGTTAATCGAATTGCTTGAGGACAAGCAATAAGCTAAGCTTGGGGGAGTTGATACGTCCAAAACGTATCTACTTTCCCGAACACTTTTGCTATTGTTTTGCCTCTAATTTGTGTATTTTGGATGCAACTAACACGGACTAACGCTGTTTTCAGCGAACCGTTCCGGTGTCTCGTTTTTGTGCAGAAATCCAACTTTTTAGGAAAAACCTCGGGATTTTGACGAAGGCCCTATTTTCCCGGAATACCGACGGAGCCGAAGGACAAATCAAGTGGAGGCCCGAGGGCCCCACACCATAAGGCGGCGCGGCCTAGGGGGGCCCGCGCGGCCCTATGGTGTGGCCCCCTCGGCCGGCCTCCGACGCCCTCCTTCGGACTACTTATTGGCCTCAACCTAAAAACGCACGGGGAGAAGTCGAAGTCGCCAGAAACCCTCCAGAACGCCGCCACATCGCGAAACTCCGTCTCGGGAGCCAGAAGTCTCCGTTCTGGCACTCGCCGGGACGGGGAATTGGAGGAGATCATCGCCATCATCACCGCCAACGCCTCTCCATCAACCAGCCATGTTTCCCCCATCCATGTGTGAGTAATTCCCCCGCTGTAGGCCGAAGGGGATGGTAGGGATTGGATGAGATTGGTCATGTAATAGCATAAGATTGTTAGGGCATAGTGCCTAGTGTCCGTAATTGGTACTTTGATGATATTGTTGCAACTTGTTATGCTTAATGCTTGTCACTAGGGCCCGAGTGCCATGATCTCAGATCTGAACATGTTATTGTTTCATCATGATATTCATTGTTTATGGTCTTACCCGCAAGTTGTATACACATGTCACTCGTCCGGAACCAATGGCCCCGAAGTGACAGAATCGGGACAACCGGAGGGGATGGTAGTGATGTGAGGATCACATGTGTTCACGGAGTGTTAATGCTTTGCTCCGGTACTCTATTAAAAGGAGTACCTTAATATCCAGATGAGATTCCCTTGAGGCCCGGCTGCCACCGGCTGGTAGGACAAAAGATGTTGTGCAAGTTTCTCATTGCGAGCACGTACGACTATAATTGGAACACATGCCTATTGATTGCTTTGTACTTGGATACCGTTTTATTATTATCTCGCAAATGCCCTGCTATGATTGTTACATGAGTTTCTCTCATCCATGCAACGCCCGTCATCCGTCCCCGTGCCTACGTATTTTAATCTCTACCGTTTACTAAAATCACTACTGTTGTCTTTGTTACTCTGCTTGCTGTTATTTTACTACTGCTACCGCTATAAAACCGTTACTATCGATAAACTCTTGCGAGCAAGTCTGTTTCCAGGTGCAGCTGAATTGACAACTCCGCTGTTAAGGCTTTCAAGTATTCTTTGTCTCTCCTTGTGTCGAATCAATAAATTGGGTTTTACTTCCCGCGAAGACTGTTGCCATCCCCTATACTTGTGGGTCATCACTCCCCCTCCCCGGATCCTCTCTCATGTCCCTCCGTCGGTTTCGCTAGCCGGGGTGGGGATGAGAGGGTGGCATGGCTGCTCTCTGTAGATAGTAGGTGTAGATTTGCGTTTGGTTTGCCCCGATGACGTTTGGAGAGATGCCATTCCCGAGTTGTTTCTGGTCGCTTGCGAGCAGAGACTGGAGTTGGTCTTCGTTCCTCCTCGACAACTGTCCATGGTGGTTGGTGCTATTTAAGGAGAGGTCGAGCCAAAGCTCTCCTAATAAGCTTGCTGGTAGCATAGATCTGGCAGGTTTGGGTGCTTGCCCTTATTCTCTCGGCTATCATGGAGGCATGCATGAAGGAGGTGCCAGCTCCGAGTCTTGTTCTTGAGCCGTGTTGCGGGAGCTTGAAGTTGTTCTTACGATGCTTTCTTGGAGTTCATCCCCAGTGGCCCTTCGGTGGCCTACGCTGCCCCGCCATTGTTCATTCTAGTCGAAAGGCGGCCCTCCATGGTGTCTTGTCTGGTGTGACGCCAATGCTTCTTCCTATTAGCATGAGGCCATCAAGGAGATCTTCCAGCTCCATCCGAACTCATGCTACTTTCCTACCCCAAGTGGTTTGTCCCCAGTGACAGATAGGTGTCTACGGGAGCTTCTATTCTTGTAGACAGTGTTGGGCCTCCAAGAGCAGAGGTTTGTAGAACAGCAGCAAGTTTCCCTTAAGTGGATCACCCAAGGTTTATCGAACTCAGGGAGGAAGAGGTCAAAGATATCCCTCTCATGCAACCCTGCAACCACAAAGCAAGGAGTCTCTTGTGTCCCCAACACACCTAATAGGTGCACTAGTTCGGCGAAGAGATAGTGAAATACAAGTGGTATGAATGAATATGAGCAGTGGCAACGGCACCAGAAAAGTACTTTGCCCAGGACAGTAAACAAGCGGTAGTAACGCAGCAGTAGTAACGCTGATAGAAACAGGTAAACAAGCAGCGATAGCGATATTTAGGAACAAGGCCTAGGGATTAGACTTTCACTAGTGGACACTCTCAACTTTGATCACATAACAGAATAGATAAATGCATACTCTACACTCTCTTGTTGGATGATGAACACCACTAATTGCGTAGGATTACACGAACCCTCAATGCCGGAGTTAACAAGCTCCACAATATTCAATGTTCATATTTAAATAACCTTAGAGTGCATGACAGATCAACACAACTAAACCAAGTACTAACATAGCATGCACACTATCACCTTCACACTATGTAGGAGGAATAGATCACATCAATACCATCATAGCAATAGTTAACTTCATAATCTACAAGAGATCATAATCATAGCCTACGCCAAGTACTAACACGGATGCACACACCTGTCACCATTACACCGTGCGGGAGGAATAAACTACTTTAATAACATCACTAGAGTAGCACATGGATAAATTGTGATACAAAACACATTGCAATCATAAAGAGATATAAATAAGCACTTCACTATGCCATTCATAACGGTGAATAAGTATTCGTGAAATATAGCCTAAGAGACCCACACGGTGCACACACTATCACCTTTACACACGTGGGACAAGGAGTCTCCGGAGATCACATAAGTAAAACCCACTTGACTAGCATAATGACATCTAGATTACAAGCATCATCATATGAATCTCAATCATGTAAGGCAGCTCATGAGATTATTGTATTGAAGCACATAGGAGAGAGATTAACCACATAGCTACCGGTACAGCCCCGAGCCTCGATGGAGAACTACTCCCTCCTCATGGGAGACAGCAGCGTTGATGGAGATGGCGGTGGTGTCGATGGAGGAGCCTTCCGGGGGCACTTCCCCGTCCCGGCGGCGTGCCGGAACAGAGACTCCTGTCCCCCAGATCTTGGCTTCGCGATGGCGGCGGCTCTGGAAGGTTTCTCGTACCGTGGCTTTTTCGTATCGATGTTTTAGGTCAGGGACCTTTATATAGGCGAAGAGGCGGCGTCAGAAGGTCAACGAGGCGACGACACAACAGGGGGGCGCGGGCCCCCCCTTGGCCGCGCCGGGGTCATGTGTGGTGGGCCTGTGGCCCCCCTCTGGCCTCTCTCGGGTGTTCTGGATGCTTCCAGGGATTCTAAGATGCTGGGCGTTGATTTCGTCCGATTCCGAGAATATTTCCTTACTAGGATTGCTTGAAACCAAAAACAGCGAAAACGAGAACCGACCCTTCGGCATCTCGTCAATAGGTTAGTTCCAGAGAACGCATAAATATGACATAAAGTATGCATAAAACATGTAGATATCATCAATAATGTGGCATGGAACATAAGAAATTATCGATACGTCGGAGACGTATCAGCATCCCCAAGCTTAGTTCTGCTGCCGTCCCGAGCGGTGTAAACGATAACACGGATAATTTACGGAGTGACATGCCATCATAACCTTGATCATACTATTGTAAACATATGTAATGAATGCAGCGATCAAAACAATGGTAATGACATGAGTAAACAAATGAATCATAAAGCAAATACTTTTCATGAATAGTACTTTCAAGACAAGCATCAATAAGTCTTGCATAAGAGTTAACTCATAAAGCAATAAATTCATAGTAAAGGCACTGAAACAACACAATGGAAGATTAAGTTTCAGCGGTTGCTTTCAACTTGTAACATGTATATCTCAATGATAGTTTGTCAATGCAAAGCAATATAACAAGTGCAATATGCAAGTATGTAGAAATCGATGCACAGTTCACACAAGTGTTTGCTTCTTGAGATGGAGAGAGATAGGTGAACTGACTCAACATAAAAGTAAAAGAAAGGCCCTTCGCGAGAGGAAGCATCGATTGCTATATTTGTGCTAGAGCTTTGGTTTTTGAAAACATAAAGAGAGCATAAAAGTAAAGTTTTGAGAGATGATTGTTGTTGTCAACGAATGGTAGTGGGCACTCTAACCCCCTTGCCAGGACAAACCTTCAAAGAGCGGCTCCCATGAATTATTTTTATTTTTGGGTGGCACTCCTTCCAACCTTTCTTTCACAAACCATGGCTAACCGAATCCTCGGGTGCACGCCAACAATCTCATACCATGAAGGAGTGCCTTTTTATTTTAGTTTTATTATGATGACACTCCTCCCCACCTTTGCTTTCTCAAGCCATGGCTAACTGAATCCTTCGGGTGCCGTCCAACAATCACATACCATGGAGGAGTGTCTATTTAGGTTAATTAATTTGGGACTGGGAATCCCATTGCCAGCTCTTTTTGCAAAATTATTGGATAAGCGGATGAAGCCACTAGTCCATTGGTGAAAGTTGCCCAACAAGAATGAAAGATAAACAACACATACTTCCTCATGAGCTATAAAACATTGACACAAATCAGAGGTGATAAATTTTGAATTATTTAAAGGTAGCACTCAAGAAATTTACTTTGAAATGGCGGAGAAATACCATGTAGTAGGTAGGTATGGTGGACACAAATGGCATAGTGGTTGGCTCAAGGATTTTGGATGCATGAGAAGTATTCCCTCTCGATACAAGGTTTAGGCTAGCAAGGTTATTTGAAACAAACACAAGGATGAACCGGTGCAGCAAAACTCACATAAAAGACATATTGCAAACATTATAAGACTCTACACCGTCTTCCTTGTTGTTCAAAACTCAATACTAGAAATTATCTAGACTTTAGAGAGACCAAATATGCAAACCAAATTTTAGCAAGCTCTATGTATTTCGTCATTAATGGGTGCAAAGTATATGATGCAAGAGATTAAACATGAGCACAACAATTGCCAAGTATCAAATTATTCAAGACATTTTAGAATTACTATATATATGTAGCATTTCCCGATTCCAACCATATAACAATTAACGAAGCAGTTTCAACCTTCGCCATGAAAATTAAAAGCTAAGAACACATGTGTTCATATGAACCAGCGGAGCGTGTCTCTCTCCCACACAAGCATGTATTTATTCAGAGAATGAAAATAACAAAACAAAAATAAAAGAACACAGACGCTCCAAGTAAAGTACATAAGATGTGACCGAATAAAAATATAGTTTCAAGAGAAGGAACCTGATAATTTGTCGATGAAGAAGGGGATGCCTTGGGCATCCCCAAGCTTAGACAGCTTGAGTCTTCTTGAAATATGCAGGGGTGAACCACCGGGCATCCCCAAGCTTAGACTTTTCACTCTTCTTGATCATAGTATATCATCCTCCTCTCTTGACCCTTGAAAACTTCCTCCACACCAAACTCGAAACAAACTCATTAGAGGGTTAGTGCATAATCAAAATTTCACATGTTCAGAGATGACACAATCATTCTTAACACTTCTGGACATTGCTCAAAGCTACTAGAAGTTAATGGAACAAAGAAATCCATCCAACATAGCAAAAGAAGCAATGCGAAATAAAAGGCAGAATCTGTCAAAACAGAATAGTCCGTAAAGACGAATTTTATTGAGGCACCAGACTTGCTCAGATGAAAATTCTCAAATTGAATGAAAGTTGCGTACATATCTGAGGATCACTCACGTAAATTGGCATAATTTTCTCAGTTACCTACAGAGAATTAGGCCCAGATTCGTGACAGCAAGAAATCTGTTTCTGCGCAGTAATCCAAATCTAGTATGAACCTTACTATCAAAGACTTTACTTGGCACAACAATGCAACAAAACTAAGATAAGGAGAGGTTGCTACAGTAGTAATCACTTCCAAGACACAAATATAAAATAGAGGTACTGTAGCAAAATAAACACATGTGTTATCTCCCAAGAAGTTCTTTCTTTATAGCCATTAAGATGGGCTTAGCAGTTTTAATGATGCACTCGCAAGAGATAGTATTTGAAGCAAAAGAGAGCATCAAGATACAAATTCAAAACAAATTTAAGTCTAACATGCTTCCTATGCATAGGAACCTTGTAAATAAACAAGTTCATGAAGAGCAAAGTGACAAGCATAGGAAGATAAAACAAGTGTAGCTTCAAAAATTTCAGCACATGAGAGGTGTTTTAGTAACATGAAAATTTTTATAACCATATTTTCCTCTCTCATAATAACTTTCAGTAACAACATGAGCAAACTCAACAATATAACTATCACATAAAGCATTCTTATCATGAGTCTCATGCATAAAATTATTACTACTCCCAACATAAGCATAATCAATTTTATTAGTACTAGTGGGAGCAAATTCAACAAAGTAGCTATCATTATTATTCTCATCAAGTGTAAGAGGCATAGTATAATCATAACAAAATTCACTCTCCATAGTAGGTGGCACCAAAAGACCACTATCGTTATAATCATCATAAATAGGAGGCAAAGTATCATCAAAGTAAATTTTCTCCTCAATGCTTGGGGGACTAAAAATATCATGCTCATCAAAGCCAGCTTCCCCAAGCTTAGTGTCGTGGTATCGTCACGGCATATGCCATAGGGTGGCT
>NC_061510.1:355112828-355208870 GCF_022539505.1 Lolium rigidum | reverse complement strand
AAGTTATACTTGTTTTATCTTCCTATGCTTGTTACTTTGCTCTTCATGAATTTGTTTATTTACAAGATTCCTATGCATAGGAAGCATGTTAGACTTAAATGTGTTTTGAATTTGCCTCTTGATGCTCTCTTTTGCTTCGAATACTATTTCTTGCGAGTGCATCATTAAAACTCGCTGAGCCCATCTTAACGGCTATAAAGAAAGAACTTCTTGGGAGATAACCCATGTGTTATTTTGCTACAGTACTTTGTTTTATATTTGTGTCTTGGAAGTTGTTTACTACTGTAGCAACCTCTCCTTATCTTAGTTTTGTGTTTTGTTGTGCCAAGTAAAGTCTTTGATAGTAAAGTAAGTACTAGATTTGGATTACTGCGCAGAAACGATTTCTTTGTCTGTCACGAATCTGGGTCTAATTCTCTGTAGGTAACTCAGAAAATTATGCCAATTTACGTGAATGATCCTCAGATATGTACGCAACTTTCATTCAATTTGAGCATTTTCATTTGAGCAAGTCTGGTGGCCTAATAAAATCCATCTTTACGGACTGTCCTGTTTTGACAGATTCTGCCTTTTATTTCGCATTGCCTCTTTTGCTATGTTGGATGAATTTCTTTGATCCATTAATGTCCAGTAGCTTTATGCAATGTCCAGAAGTGTTAAGAATGATTGTGTCACCTCTGAACATGTTAATTTTTATTGTCCACTAACCCTCTAATGAGTTGTTTCGAGTTTGGTGTGGAGGAAGTTTTCAAGGATCAAGAGAGGAGGATGATATACTACGATCAAGAAGAGTGAAAGCTCTAAGCTTGGGGATGCCCCGGTGGTTCATCCCTGCATATATCAAGAAGACTCAAGCGTCTAAGCTTGGGGATGCCCAAGGCATCCCCTTCTTCATTGATAAATTATCAGGTTCCTTCTCTTGAAACTATATTTTTATTCGGTCACATCTTATGCGCTTTACTTGGAGCGTCTGTGTGCTTTTGTTTTTGTTTTTGTTTGAATAAATTGGATTAGATCATGCTTGTGTGGGAGAGAGACACACTCGCTGGTTCATATGAACACATGTGTTCTTAGCTCATAATATTCATGGCGAAGTTTCCTCTTCGTTAAATTGTTATATGGTTGGAATTGGAAAATGATACATGTAGTAATTGCTATAAATGTCTTGGGTAATGTGATACTTGGCAATTGTTGTGCTCATGTTTAAGCTCTTGCATCATATACTTTGCACCCATTAATGAAGAAATACTTAGAGCTTGCTAATTTGGTTTGCATATTTGGTTTCTCTAGAGTCTAGATAACATCTAGTATTGAGTTTTGAACAACAAGGAAGACGGTATGGAGTCTTATAATGTTTACCATATGTCTTTTATGTGAGTTTTGCTGTACCGTTCATCCTTGTGTTTGTTTCAAATAACCTTGCTAGCCTAAACCTTGTATCGAGAGGGAATACTTCTCATGCATCCAAAATACTTGAGCCAACCACTATGCCATTTGTGTCCACCATACCTACCTACTACATGGTATTTATCCGCCATTCCAAAGTAAATTGCTTGAGTGCTACCTTTAAAACTCCATCATTCACCTTTGCAATATATAGCTCATGGGACAAATAGCTTAAAAACTATTGTAGTATTGAATATGTACTTATGCACTTTATCTCTTATTAAGTTGCTTGTTGAGCGGTAACCATGTTTCGGGGACGCCATCAACTATTCTTTGTTGGATATCATGTGAGTTGCTATGCATGTCCGTCTTGTCCGAAGCAAGAGAGATCTACCACCTTCATGGTTGGAGCATGCATATTGTTAGAGAAGAACTTTGGGCCGCTAACTAAAGCCATGATTCATGGTGGAAGTTTCAGTTTGGACACATATCCTCAATCTCATATGAGAATAATAATTGTTGCCACATGCTTATGCATTAAAGAGGAGTCCATTATCTGTTGTCCATGTTGTCCCGGTATGGATGTCTAAGTTGAGAATAATCAAAAGCGAGAAATCCAAAATGCGAGCTTTCTCCTTAGACCTTTGTACGAGGCGGCATGGAGGTACCCCATTGTGACACTTGGTTAAAACATGTGCATTGCAAAGATCCGGTAGTCCAAGTTAATTAGGACAAGGTGCGGGCACTATTAGTATACTATGCATGAGACTTGCAACTTGTAAGATATAACTTTCATAACTCATATGCTTTATTACTACCATTGACAAAATTGTTTCATGTTTTCAAAATAAAAGCTCTAGCACAAATATAGCAATCGATGCTTTCCTCTTTGAAGCACCATTCTCTTTACTTTTATGTTGAGTCAGTTCACCTATCTCTCTCCACCTCAAGAAGCAAACACTTGTGTGAACCGTGCATTGATTCCTACATACTTGCATATTGTACTTGTTATATTACTCTATGTTGACAATTATCCATGAGATATACATGTTACAAGTTGAAAGCAACCGCTGAAACTTAATCTTCCTTTGTGTTGCTTCAATACCTTTACTTTGATTTATTGCTTTATGAGTTAACTCTTATGCAAGACTTATTAATACTTGTCTTGAAGTACTATTCATGAAAAGTCTTTGCTATATGATTCACCTGTTTACTCATGTCATCACCATTGTTTTGATCGCTGCATCCACTACATATGTTTACAAATAGTATGATCAAGGTTATGATGGCATGTCACTCCAGAAATTATCTTTGTTATCGTTTTACCTGCTCGGGACGAGCAGAACTAAGCTTGGGGATGCTGATACGTCTCCAACGTATCGATAATTTCTTGTGTTCCATGCCACATTATTGATGTTATCTACATGTTATATGCACACTTTATGTCATATTCGTGCATTTTCCGGAACTAACCTATTAACAAGATGCCGAAGTGCCGGTTCTCGTTTTCTGCTGTTTTTGGTTTCGAAATCCTAGTAACGAAATATTCTCGGAATCGGACGAAATCAACGCCCAGGTTCCTATTTTACCCGGAAGCATCCGAACACACGAGAACCGCCGAGAGAAGGGGGCGGGGCCACCACACCCCGGCGCGGCCAAGGGGGCGCCCCCTAGGGTGTGGGCCCCCGGAAGCCCTCCTGCGCTGCCTCTCCACCTATATAAAGCCCACGACCTAAAAACCTCGGGGCGTTCGACGAAACCACGAAACCTTCCGGAGCCGCCGCCATCGCGAAGCCAAGATCCGGGGGACAGGAGTCTCGTTCCGGCACGCTGCCGGAGCGGGGAAGTGCCCCCGGAAGGCTTCTCCATCGACACCGCTGCCATCTCCACCGCCATCTTCATCACCGCTGCTGCTCCCATGAGTAGGGAGTAGTTCTCCATCGAGGCTCGGGGCTGTACCGGTAGCTATGTGGTTCATCTCTCTCCTATGTGCTTCAATACAATAATCTCATGAGCTGCCTTACATGATTGAGATTCATATGATGATGCTTGTAATCTAGATGTCATTATGCTAGTCAAGTGAGTTTTACTTATGTGATCTCCGGAGACTCCTTGTCCCACGTGTGTAAAGGTGATAGTGTGTGCACCGTGTGGGTCTCTTAGGCCATATTTCACGGAATACTTACTCAATGTTGAATGGCATAGTGAGGTGCTTATTTATATCTCTTTATGATTGCAACATGTTTTGTATCACAATTTATCTATGTGCTACTCTAGTGATTTGTTATTAAAGTAGTTTATTCCTCCCGCACGTGTGCAAAGGTGACGATGTGTGCATCGTGTTAGTACTTGGTTTATGCTATGATCATGATCTCTTGTAGATTGCGAAGTTAACTATTGCTATGATAATATTGATGTGATCTATTCCTCCTACATATGCATGAAGGTGACAGTGTGCATGCTATGCTAGTACTTGGTTTAGTCTCGTTGATCTATCTTACACTAAAGGTTACTAAAATATGAGCATTATTGTGGAGCTTGTTAACTCCGCCATTGAGGGTTCGTGTAATCCTACGCAATGTGTTCATCATCCAACAAAAGTGTAGAGTATGCATTTATCTATTCTGTTATGTGATCAATGTTGAGAGTGTCCACTAGTGAAAGTGTAATCCCTAGGCCTTGTTCCTAAATATCGCTATCGCTGCTTGTTTACTGTTTTACTGTGTTGCTACTGCTGTATTACTACTGCTTGTTTACTATCCTGGGCAAAGCACTTTTCTGGTGCTGTTGCTACTGCTTATTCATACCACCTGTATTTCACTATCTCTTCGCCGAACTAGTGCACCTATTAGGTGTGTTGGGGACACAAGAGACTTCTTGCTTTGTGGTTGCAGGGTTGCATGAGAGGGATATCTTTGACCTCTTCCTCCCTGAGTTCGATAAACCTTGGGTATCCACTTAAGGGAAACTTGCTGCTGTTCTACAAACCTCTGCTCTTGGGGGCCCAACACTGTCTACAAGAATAGAAGCTCCCGTAGACATCAGCGCTCGCCGGAGATGGTGAGGAGGCCCGCCCGAATGTAAACTCCAGCAAGCGCAGCTGCTGGCCCCACTGTGGGCGCCAACTATCGTCGTGGTGAACAGACAGATGCCATGGGATGGCTTGAGTTGGGGCCGAATGTGCGCTAGAGGATTCGGGGGAGGGTTTTGGTAACACAAGGATGGGATTTGGGTGGAATACCGGTATCTTATTGATGAACTTGGCCTTTGCCAGAGGTTGAAGAAGCACAGTACAAGCACTACTTCTAGTTTAGGATCTGTCTATTGCCTGCTGAATCCTCCCGCGCTAGGGTGTGCTCCCTCTCCTTATATAGGGGAGAGGGTGGCTTACAGGGGAAGAAACCCTAATGGCATCTTTGACTAGACAAACTACTTTACAAAGCCTCTTTCACAGCAGGTGACGCCGGTATGTCTTTAATCAGGAACGGTGACATCCTCTGGTAGCTTTTACGTCATCTTCTGCTTTGGCCTCAGAGCTTCGATTAAAGCTGATGTGCTTCGCTCATCTTTGTCCTCTAGTCCTTGAGGGAATCTTTGAACCATCTGCCGACGCGCTACAGTGTAGCCTGCCGGTACTCCGTACCTTCTTAGCCTATTCCGGTATACCCCTTCTGGGATACCGACATAGTTTCACTTAAGCGCAAACTTAACTTCATTATCCGGAACAACCTTTAAACCGGTACCTCAACAGCCTAAACAGGGCTAGTTTGCCATGCCTTTGGCATACCGGGGGTCATCCCCCAACATTTAGAATTATCTCCTCTAAAAATCCTGTGGGAAAAATGTGAGAAATATGGTAGGATATGTTGTTAATACTCCTTAGAACCCAGTGGGAAAATAAGGCGAAAATGATACATAATTTAGTAGTATTCTAATTTTTATTTAATAGTCTATTATTATAATATTATTAAATAAAGGATAGAGCAATTCCTTTTTCTAGAGATTCTAGAGAAAGCGAGACAAAGTGAAGCGATAGAGTTTTCTTTATATAAGAATTAGATCTACACCATATCTAAATAGAATGGAAATCAAAAAAGAAGGGAGTCGGGATTCCATTGGATGCAATGCATCTTTAAAGAAGATGCAGCATAGAGCAAACAAAGGCTAAACTAAATGCTTTTGTTTCAACAAAACGGATTCTTGTTTCACCAGGAAAAAGAGATAAGTTCTGGATAAATTGACAATACTAAATCGAATTGACTAATTTAAGTTCCACCTATTCCACATTAATGGGAGTATATTATGTTTCTGCTTCACGAATATGATATTTTTTGGAAATTGATATTGTCTCTTTGTTAACTCGGTATGAGAAAAACCTTGTAAAAGGAAAATTCCATAGAGTTTAGAGAACAATATATATCGTGTATACTTTCATACAAACCACGATGGGGAAAACATAAAGTATGACAAATCATCTTGTGTTAATATTACCTCATTAAAAACTATGATGAGAACCTGTATAGTAAACTCATAAAGGAAAAAAGAGTGCAATATGGTGATTCGAACATGAGTAGTTTAGGAAGGTGCTCCCCCTTATTCTTGCAAACTTTGAAGCCGTCGCATACCAATTTCCATAAAATATTTCTAGAATATTGAATTTGGTAGACTTAGTGAACATACCAACGAGATTATCGCATGATTTGACTTGCAAGATGTTGTTCCCCGACCAATCCATGCAACAGAAGCAGCATTATCTCTGTAGATAATAGTTGATGATTGAAGAGAACCAATACCACATGACTCTTGTATGTGGTTTATCATTCCTTCAAAATGATTGGTAGTTGTAGTCACCTGAGGCCGTTTCGAAGACATCAATGGAATGACAGTTCTACCATGTAGGTACACATCGTGTGGATCACACAAGTATACTGATGATATTGTAGTTCAGATTTCTCTAAAATTACAAGAATAGATCACGCAATGTGATGCATTGGAGATATCAAAAGATATTCTTGATTTCCAACCAATTATGTTGGTGGGTTCAATGGCACTTAGATATGAAACTTCAAGTTCCATCCATTCTACATCATCTCGTGATTTGAGTGAATCTTTCTCTACGTCTAGAGATCGAACAACCGCCATGACAGATGGATATATGACTTGTCCATTTTAAGTTTATCCAATTTTATAATATATGCAGCTTGATGTACCATAATACTTGGGTGAAGTAGCTTGACTTATAGTGTCATGCACGTTTGGTTTTAACCAGATCCTTCATCTCGAATTCCTTCTTTTAGATGATCACACCTTTTTCTTCATATGAAAAACAATGATGGGTAATCATCATTGTAGGAGTAATCCTTGTGTATAACAAACTCATTACGTCGGTTGTACCAAAATATACCAACAACAATAAGCCATGTTATGACATATTGAATTTACATAATACATGTTGCATTTGCATTTCGATTCGGATTAAGATTCCATCGGGAACCATACATGTCCAAATCTAGTGATCCATATGGATATATAGTCACTACATCTACCAACTGCTTAGATAGATGATTTTATACTTCCAATAATATATGTATCGGAAACAGGATTTCACTCATGTCTGAAGATTTAGTTTAGGATCTCTACGTAAATTCAGCCTTGTGCTACAAGCCTTGCTTTCTCAACACATTTTCTTGATGTCATTGTTTCTGGAAGAGAACATATTGAACCGCATAGGAAATTCATTTGGAGGAGCGAAGCTAATTCTACTTGGATTGCATTGTTTGATTGTTTCAGTCCGAGAAAATGGTTTACACTCTGCCATGGCCATGGTCTTTGGATCTGAATATTGTGAAGAATGTTTTGCAATCATACAAGATAAATATTGTCGAAATTTGTAGGATTTGGTTATATGACTCTCCAGAATCGATATAGGTGGAGGAAATCTCAAGCACCCATGATGACTCTTCGTGATTTTCCAATACGCGTGAGTCCGGGTGTTTCGATGTCCCAGCCAGTGTGTGCAAGCTGAAGCTGGGTTGTGGAGTTTTTCCTTCCACTGGGTGTATACGACCCATGAGGTGTTAATCAATGCTAGGTTGATATGCATTTAACGATTCAGAGGATTTCTCCTCGTTTTCCCTTATTGCTTGGAGGATGTTATATATCCTAGTTAGAGGCCGTACTACTCTCCTTCTTTTGAGAAATAGGGAGTTGAGTGGTTTTTATTGTTACCTTCACTTTATTAGGTGCACTTCTAGCCGGACTAAAGGATTATCTAACACCTTCGAGATCAGTAAATAAATCTGGCAAGTTATTTGCGAAGTGTTGCAAATTTTGAATCCTATAGAGGTATAGCCAAGATTCTTGAGTACGTGGGGATGAGGAGGAACATTGAGTTCCAATTGATTTCTTGACATTCTATTTGGTACTTGAAATATCCTCCAATGTCTGGAAATATCCATTCTTCAGTACGGATGAACCTCGCTACCCACGGGGGTAGCTGCACACCCCTCCACGAGCTGACACGTGTTCACTTGGTCAAAGATGATTAAGAGCTCCCACCATTTACTGTACACCATATTATTTGCTAGCTGGTGATTAGCACCGATTTGAATTCAAATAAGGGGGCCCGCTGAGGACTAGGCAGCTGGTATATATATAACGTCATATTCATATATTCAAATGTCTTTCCAATCTCCTTTTTCATCCACCGTGCCAGCTTCTTCTATCCTGCCAATCCGTTTCCAATCTCCATTTCCATCCAAGTTACTTCTTCCTTTTTAGAATGCATTTTGTACCGAAGCAAGCTCATCTCCAAGACGTCTGTAGGAATGCCTCGATGAATGTTGCGTTGTCTTGCTCATTGGATTTTTCGGGTTATGCGGACATGAGCCTGCCACAATTGCTTCCACTTCATCTTCTTTGCAGCGTGGTTCCTCGAAACTCCATCTTCTTTGCGGCGTGGTTCCTCGAAACATTTTGGATATATATTGTTTGGGCAGCGGCAAAGCACCATGCTAGAGAAGTTTGTCCAGGAGCTTGTATGCCGTCGGCTGTGCTCAGCAACTTCAAGACTACTACAGAGAGCAGTGCGTAGTCGTCGGTGCGCGGCTACTTGAAGACCACTGTATGAGGGCTGGAGCTGGACGAAGATCAACAGTGTCGGATAGATAATATGTTTTATTTCAAGTTGCCGCTCACAATAATTGTGCAGCGCTGTTCATCAATGTTTTGCACTGTACACATAGATGATTAACACTGTTGCAAAGCAAACAACACTGTGCTGTGTCTAAAGCTACTGTAACTATGGAAACCGTCTCAGCGTTCATCCGATTTTTTTATATGTGGCTCCTGCTGTCTCCGATGATCAATCATGTGCGGTAGTACTGTTCATCACGCGAAAGCACTGTTCATGCACGCAAAAATACTGTTCACGACGCGCGTAGAACCAATGATGAGATCACGTGATGCTTGCTGACCGCGGGAATTGGCCGGCCGCGGGAATGCCAAACAGCTGCCGCCAATAATTTGCAGCTCCCTCCACACGTTTAGGACCACTCCGACAAGACTTAGTGTGCAGCGCGCTTAGGCTGGTCAAACGAGAGGCTGCCCGGGTTCTAATCTTAGCGACAATCTAACGGGCGCCAGGACGTGCGTAGCTACCCCCGTGGGCAGCGAATGCACTCTCTTCTTCAGTATATGTAATTAGCTATGAACATATCCCTTATGAGGAGTTCAAGGTACATATATAGTGATCGATGGAGTTCTGTACCACCATAGATCCCTAATGTGTGGGCCTATGATGTACACTACGGTGGTGAGATCGCTACGCGTGAAGCTTTTCTGAACTTACACATATTCCACGTATCAATTGCAGAAGGGAAGTACTACGATATGCAGTTAGTTTGTCAGCATCGTGTAAACCCGCATGACACCAACGTGAAGTTGATAAATTTTAACTCATTAAAAAAATTCGTGCAATGAGCCTGATCCATAATTGTTCCTCATCCATTGGATTGACTCCCATAGAAATCTATATAAAGTTTTCTCAAATATATATAATACAATCTTATTTTATTATCAGAGTGTTGATATAATATATTGTGATATATAATACTTATGTTCTATTTACAACATCACACATGGCCATGAATAAACAATCACTATGGAGTTAGTGGGACTAGTCAAAGTCTCCAAACATGTCGGTTTAAGCATACTCAACCATCAGGGTCCTCTGACTTCTAGAGGGTCATGGTGTTGCTAGGTCCTGGAGGAATGTCTTGCAAACTAGCTTCATTGGTTCCATAGTGATGAAGGTTGAAGTTGGCTTCAAACCTTTTTCTCTTGAGGTACTTTGCATCTCTAGGATTTCTGGTAGAGAATGGCCATATACTTTGGGGTCTTGCACTATTGCACTTGTTAGTAGGATGCGTGTAGCATCCACACTTGTCGCAAAGCTTAGTTTTGTCAAACTCTAGCTTTGCGGTGCCTTTCCCACGTTATGAGTTTCTAGGCTTCATGTTCTGGTTGCGTTTTCGCTTACCATTGAAGTTCGAATACTTTCCTTTGAAAGCATCATCAAACTTGGGTCTGTTCACGATGTTCATATGAACTTTGGGAAAAGGTTGGGAACCAACCGGACACTGAGAGCCATTATTAGCGAGTAGATCAATATGCTTTTCAGCCTGAAGTAGGATATGAATGAGATCGGAATAGACTTGGTAGTCGGAGCACGATATTTCGGCTGGAGGATCGGTTCATATGGGAGGATAGTAGAGATGGTTTTATCTATCTTCTCCGCACCAGTAGGTTCCTTCCCGCAAAAGCGCAATTCAGAACTTATCTTATGAACTTCATTATGGTAATCCCCAACGAACTTGATATCCTGAAATCACTGATGTGTTCAATCATGGAGTGCTTCAAGCAAGACACCTGCCTTCTGTTGTTCATACCTCGTCTCGAGGTCCTGAAACAAAGTAAGTGGGTATTCCTCCTCTAAATACCCAGACTTGAGATCTGAATGTATATGGTACCTTATGATGTACAAGGCAAAATATTTCTTCTCATCTCTCAACGGTGTGGCTCCTGCCGGGAGGGGATCCTCCGGGGTCTAGATTGCAAGCACTAACCTACGGAACGCGAGACAATCTTGATGTCAATGGCCCAGGTAGGGTAGTTGCGGCCATTGAGCTAACATCACCGAACTCTCTTCCAACCATTAGTTACCTACATGGGTAAACTAGAGAATATTAATTTACGTTTGGTAAACTAAAATCCATCATGATCATGTTCTAATGAACTATGCAAAATTAACGACAACTTCAAGAATTAGACTTGAAATTAGTAATGTGAACTTTGAATTGTTAAGTACTCCGTATGACACATTATAGATACTCGTCAAAAGAAATTTCAGGATCCATTTCTCAGCGCCAGAGAGTATAATTTGAAAAATCAGTAGATACTCGTAGTTCTAGTGCCTTATGTTATAACCTTATACTATAATATATGGGAGATCATTTGATAAAATAATTATAGTAGTGAAGATAATCTGCAATGCACTATTATCCACACACTACGACCCCAAAACATTAATTTGAAAAAAAGTCACTTGAAATTTTGCATTTGTCAATTCATGCTCGTATTAAGCCGAAGGCTCAGTTAAGACGATCAACTGATTCTTATTAGCAAGAAATTAAATTTCTCAATTGCAAGTTAATGGATGTAATAATCTTAACATGTAAGAAACATGAAAATATATATCATATCGTATAGTTCTGGAATACATATGGTAATCAACAGAAAGCAGTACCCAAAAAAAAGGTGTGCCAAATTTAACAGGGTCTGAAAAATGAAAATACTATACAGTACCGATTCTCAAAATCCCAGAAAAGGGAAGGAGTTTCAGAAAATGGCCTGGACCACTGTTTCAGCCTGTTTTGCTATTTTCTGAATTTATTGCAAAAATTGAAGGGATAAGGTTTCCCATCCAGTTCCTAGATGGTAAGGCTGGTGCCAACGCACCGCCCCGCTCCCGCCCCGCCACGTCAGCTTTTGGCCCACTCTCACCCCACTCTCACCCCACTCTCACCACACGGTGCCAACGCACATGCTTATAGTGCTGCACTTTAGTTCTCTCTCCTCCACGTCGACTTTTCTCTCTCTTCAACATCAGCATATCTTTGTTTACGTTACAACAATATAAATAATGCAAGGAAATTATTTTATTGAACTAAAATTGTTACCGATTACATAATAAAAAAAATTACATAAAAATCTGAAAAGATTACATAAAAATCTGAAAAAATTACATAATCTAGGAAATGGAGAGTGGAGGTGTGGAATGGCTGAAAACATATGGGGGTATTTATAGGGTTTTTTGAACCAGCAACGGCTAGCTGACGTGGACCAATCGCGTCGCGGCACGTCAGCTAGCCGTTGGGCACTGCCGCCCCACTCCCGCCCCGCTCCCGCCCACTCTCGCCCGCATCCAGCCCGCCTCCCGCCCGCCTAACGCCGCCTCTCGCCCGCCCTACCGCCCGCCTGCCTCCCGCCCCACCCCGCCATCGCGCCGCCCCGCCTCCCGCCCCTCTCCCGCCTCCCTCCCGCCGCCAACGCGGGCGCCAGCCGGGCGGGAGCGGGCGCTACCGCCGGGCGCCCCCGCCGGCGCCCCTCCCTCCCGTCCCGCCCGCCTCCAGCCCCTCTCCCGCCCCGCCCCGGGCGGTAGCGCCCCGGCTGCCGCCCGCGTTGGCACCAGCCTAAGCAATCGAGAGATTGGTTCGGCTCAGGCCGATCGCCGCTGGAGGGTCGCGCCGGAGGGCGCTGCTGGTCACGTGCCGGGGACGGGGCCGTCCATGCCTCGTGACTGCAGTGCCAGGAGCAGCCGGCCCGAGTGCCACGGCCGCGCCGCATTGGGTATTTGGGTGCCGCCGGGTCGAGGTCGCCGCTCCGTTGGCCACCCCCGCTGGTGGAAGAATCGACGACGGAAGCCGCGCCAGGGAGACTGGCTCGAGCACCGACCTCAGGCTATGGCTGCCGCCGCCTTGGAGGCTCGGCACAGGCGGAGCGGGGGCGAGCGCGGCGCTCAGGCTCACGCGGCTCGGGCGGAGCCGAGGCGAGAGCGACGCGGAGGCTCGCGCCGGACCGGCCACCACTGGCGCCGCGGGGGCGTTGGGAAACGCCTCGGGAGCGTTCTCGCGGGCGCCTCCGCTGGGAGGAGCGTCGCGAGTGCCTCCGCTGCGGGCTCCACCATGCCGGCAGGAGCCAGCGACGAGGGCGAGCAGCCGGGCAAACGCCGCACAGAGCGCACCAATGAGGACGGCCAGGCTGCAATGGCGGTGTTTCCGGCCGCGTCGCCGACACAATCAGGGAAGAAATTTGATGCCAAAAGCATGTTGCCTTACCCTGTTTGTTCTTTAATTCTTCGATTTTGATGATGTCGAAGCCCAGTTCACAGAGCGGACTCGGGTGGAGCGATGACGACGGCCAGTGCGTCGATTCGTCGTTCCTCCTTGGCTTCGGTGGACGCCCTGTGTTTTCTCCCTGTTCATATGCTCTTTTCTTCCAGTTCTTCTCTGGATGGAATTCGTTAGAGCATCTCCAGTCGCGTCCCCCAAACCGTCCCCCAAAGCGATTTGGGGCGCGCCGGACAAAAAAAGCGTTCTAGCCGCGTCCCCCAAAGCCCATTTTTGTCCGGCGCGGCCCACAGGGGACGCTCCGGGGACGCCGGACACAACGAAAAGCGAGGCGGGGAGTGGCGGGGCCGACGCGTCAGCGGCACAGTTAATTTTAACCTAACCGTCGCCTACCTCGCGACGGAAGTTATTCGCGCGCGAGTGACACACGGCGGCATCTTTGCCTTAATGGCGACGGAGGGGCGGGCGAGACGTCTCGTCGGTGCCGCGCGGCCTCCACGCGTCGCCGGCGTTCGCACGCCACCGCCCGTTCCCGCGCGATCTTCCCGCCTCTTCTCGTCCGTTCCCGCGCTTTCTTCCCGACGCCGGCGTCTATAAAAGGTCTCCCGGCTCATCAATGGTAGCCACCACACCCCGCCGGCAACAAACACAGCCCTCGTCGCTCCACGGCCGTCTCCTCCATCACCGAGTGGCAATGGCGAACCGCCCCGGCGATGGCCACTTCCTCCACCGCCGTCTCCTCCATTGACGAGCCGGCAGCGGCGTGCGGCACTCGAGGAGACACTCGAGGAGGAGGCCCGCCGGCCGGCGTGAGGCGCAACAGGCGGCGGATCTAGCGGCGTTCTCCGCCCTCGCCTCCGCAGCTCGAGGAGGCCGCGGCGGCGGCAGCGTGGCAGAGCAAGCAGTGCGACACCGTTGCGGCGTTCGACGCCTCGACGGGACAAGAGGCGCGACGGCGCCGGCACGGGAGGACATGGAGCAGCCGATGGGCCGACGAGCGCCGGCGCCGCGCGCGATGAGCGGCGGCGCCGTTCCGTGAACGGCGTGACTCGATCGAGCGCCGGCGGCGTGAGTCGATCGAGCTCCGAGCAGCAGGCGACGGCGGAGGAGCGTCGACAGGCGGGAGTCGGCGCTTACGGCGCTATGGGGGAGGCGGGCGGAGCAAGCTGGCGGCCGACGCGCTTGCGTGCGGCGGCGATGATGGAGGCGCAACAGATGTGGAGGAGGAGGCGCCAATGGAGGAGGAGGCCGAGGCGGAGGAGACCGAGGTGGAGGACGACGACGACGACGACGGAGTTCGACCGGTCCGACGACGACGCCCGCACCCGGACGAGACGGCCGATCAGCAACGCGCCCTCGTCGAGTCCTTCGAGTCGGAGAAGAAGCTCCGGGATGACGCCCGTGCCCGCGAAGAGGCGCGGATTCGTCGCGCCGTCGAGCTCTCCCTCCGTGCGGCCCAGCAGGGAGGGCGGAGGAGGACTATCGGCGGGAGCGGCACCGTCTCGGCCACCGCCGAACGCAAGGAGAGGAGGCGCGCGCAGGAGGAGCTGCGGCGTAGGGGAGGCGACGACGGGCGGGGCCGTCGAACGCGCCGCCGGGCGGTCGTAGCCTAGGTTTAGATGAAATCTAGCCGTTTTCATTCAAACTTTGTAATATATAATCAAAATTGAATGAAAACCTTTATTTTCGTGCACAAATATTCATTTGGGGGCGGCGTTTGGGGACGCGGCTGGGGAGCGACGTCCCCCAAACGCGGCACGAGCAAAACACGTCCCCCAAACGCTCAATCCGGCGCGGTTTGGGGGACGGTTTGGGGGACGCGACTGGAGATGCTCTTAGTCCTTGACTCTGCTGCTGTTGCCCTACCTTCTTCATTGGTTAGTGTGTGTTGCCCTACCTTCTTCATTGGTTAGTGTGTGTTGCCCTACCTTCTTCATTGGTTAGTGTGTGTTGCCATACCTTCTTGGTCGTGAGTTCGACGAACCATGCTAGCCCGTTAGTTCTAGTTGTTGTTTCTTTCACGATTGACAGGTGGTGCCCACATATAAGTTAGCTCTTACTCACGACCAAGAACGTATGGCACCACGAATATAAGTTAGCTCTTATATACGAATGTGTAGGAGTATGCCAGATACGAATGTGTAGGGGTACTCCACTCCAGATTTATTCGGACCAATTTTGCACATGAGGCGCAAGTTTGTGTACCACTCCACCACCGTTTACAACTTATTATATGATTTTGCATCCACATTACAATTTGTTGTACTATGGGTGCTATTGCCTCTCATAATAACGATAGCGATCTTTGTTTCCAAAAGGAAACTAGATGTTCTGATAAAAGGAAAGTAGATATGGCAACCTCATGACTTTATTAGGTTTCTCTCCACCGAATCATATTCTTCCAAATTTCTATAGCCACTAGCCAGGTATATAAATTAAACACTCATCTTCTTCTATGCGGTTTCCACAGAAGACTTTGTGCAACAAAAGTACAAAACTACAAAAGACAAGACTTGGAGTCGTTGATGTAGTGGATTTTTTAGTGCGCATAAAAGAAGGTGAAGCTGCTTAGAAGGAACTTAAAGGGCCCGTGAGAATATTTTGTAACAAGAAATGTCATGATCAGATGAGTCACGGTGGCCAGCCTATATGATGCGCATGATCGTGGTGGACCCACCTACCAAGCCTCCGTTCTGATCCAACACAACCAGCTTTCACAGGCCTATATATGAGCCTCTACAATACCTGCTGCGGTCTGCGGACGTGCAATCAACTCGTCTTCTCGCTGAAACCTCATATACAGTGCATAGTGCTAATTCCATTTGTAATTGGTTGCGGGGAAGAAGATCCGATGGAGGCTGCGGTGGCCAGCGCAGTGACTTTAGCAGTGCGAACGGTCCTGCCTAAGCTCGGCAACTTGCTGGAGGAGAGGTACAAGCTGCCTAACCGCGTGAAGAAGGATGTGACCTTCTTGAGGGGTGAGATGAGGAGCATGGATGCTATGCTGGTGAAGATGGCCGAGATGGACGAGCTGGACGTGCAAGACAAGGTACGGCGGGACAAGGTGCGCGAGCTGTCCTATGACATGGAGGACTGCATCGACACCTTCACGGATGACCTAGATAGCCGTGGCGCCAAGCTTAAGGCTGGGCTCAAGAAGGTCAAGGCGCGGTACAAGATCGAGAACCGGATCCAAGAACTCAAGTCTCTGGTGGTGGAAATAAATGATAGCCACAACAGATACAAGCTTGACAAGGAACGAACTGGTACCACTTCTCAGTCTCAGAGCCCTGTGGCGCGTATTGACCCTCGTCTGTCTGCAGTCTATACAAGTGGTGATCACAGTCTTGTCGGCATGGATGGCCCCAAGGAGAAGCTCATCGAGCTGCTGAGAGAGGAGGAGGAGGAGGGGGGCGCAAGGCGACTTAAAGTTGTTGCTATTGCTGGATTCGGAGGCATGGGCAAGACAACTCTGGCCAGCCAAGTTCGTGATACTATGAAGAGTGAATTCGAATACACGGCTTTTGTTTCGGTATCTCAAAATCCGGATATGGTTAAGATCCTGTCCAATATACTGTCACAAGTTGTGGGCGATGTGCATCCACCCCTGACTGATGTGTGCCAACTCATTAACCTTCTGAAGATGTATCTCGGCAACAGAAGGTATATATGCCGCCCACACAAATTCTATTTGTGTATTTGTTGTCTTTAATTTGATATATATGCATCCTTTATGATTGGTGATAGCGATCTGCATATACTGAAACCAGTACTGATAGATGGTGTTGGTAGACATTTCATCGTGTAAATATACAACATTTGTTAGAAAATTTTCAGCATGCATCAACTGCTGAACTCTCATAGTGCAAAGATGCCACCTGCAAATACAATTAATATACGCATTTCAAATAGTCCTGTAGAAAATTACAGGTGCACATTTGGAAATACAGCGTGTACTTTCTCTTTTATATTTATTGATATAAAAATCTGTGCATTACCAACCTACACAAGAACTAATAACTTGATATATGCTATCGCTTTATAGCCTTTCACCTACTTGTCATAACACCCATCTCCTAACGCTACGCTTTATAAGCTTTTTTGGTGGAGAATACAAATGGGTATAAATTTCTCCATGAAAAGATGCAAATAAGTAGAGTATTTTTGTGGAGTACATCCCTGAGTTGTTTGAGAATTTCTTTGTGTACAAACACCTAATAATGTCCCACCGAGTGAGCTTGGAAGCCACAAGGGAGCACTTCAACCAGGAAGCATTCATATACATAGTTCTTTCGCTCAAATTCCAAACTACTTAAGTTTCAGTTATTTAGCTTTAGTCCAACCGTCAATGAGCATAATGCACGTGTTCTTGAGTATATCTTGTATTTTTCTTTACTTACTAAAAGTAAAACTTGTAATTTACATAATTTGACAGATACCTTATCGTCATTGACGATATGTGGACAATAGAAGCATGGAACACTATTAAATGTGCCTTTATGGAGGAGAATTCTCTTGGCAGTAGAGTTATAATCACCACACGTATTGAAGATGTAGCTCAGGGATGCTGCTCTAGTTTACATGACCATATCTACAAGATGAAACCTCTTAATGATCTTGACTCAAGGAGATTATTTGATAGAAGTATTTTCCACTCCGAAGATGCCTGTCCTGAGAAACTAAAGAATGCTTCAAGTGAAATATTGAAGAAATGTGGAGGGGTTCCATTATTCATTCGTAGTACAGCAAGCATTTTGGCCAGTCATAAAGAGATAAACTCAACCGTATTCTGGGAGAAGATACCAAATTCTTTTGGTTTTCAATTGGAAGGGAAAAAACCTGAATTACAATGGATGAGGCATGTGCTAGATCTTGGTTACAATGATTTATATCTGGGCCTTAGGGCCTGTTATCTATACCTCTGTATATTCCCAGAAGATTCAGTGATAATGAAGGATGATTTGGTTAGGAGATGGATAGCAGAGGGCTTTTATGAACTGATCAAGAAAAACATGATCCAAATAGCTGAGCTTGATGACTGCGGCCATGTTTTATCCTGTCGGGTGCATGATATAATGCTCGACTTCATCATAGTGAAGTCCACAGAAGAAAACTTGGTCACTATAGTTAAAAAATCCGGTGATCCAGAGGGCATGAAAGGGTTTATGCAGGTTCGCCGGTTATCCCTCCAAGTCGGAAAACCAGATGGCAAGCACTTGCCGGGTAGCATGGTTCTCACCCAGGCCAGGTCATTCAACTTTTGGGGCCCTGCTCGATTGATGCCTTCTCTGTCGAGGTTTCGGCTCCTGCGAGTTCTACATATTGAAGTTGATTGTTCCAAGTATGACAAGTGTGATCTGTCTTCCCTGCGCAGCTTTACCCAGCTGAGATATGTGAGGATCCGAGGACTTGGCTGCAAGAAAGTGCTGAAACAACTGCGGAAGCTGCAACATCTGAAGACCTTGGAGATAGTAGTTCGCGAAAAGGAAGAAAAAACGGATCCTTCAGAGCTAGAGCTCGATGTTGACAAGCTACCGTCTACTCTGTGGCATCTGATTGTTCCTTGCGCCGTGAAGGCATTCGGTGAGGTGAGCAGGATGCGTGCTCTCCGTACTGTGGGTGAACTCAGCATGGACCTCCTCAAAGATGTGGAGAACATCAAAGGGCTGGGTGATCTGGTTGATCTCAGGGAGCTGAAGATTGTTCTAGCACGTGAAGCTGTCATGGCGGAAGACGACTCCCTTAAACTTTTTATGATGGAAGGCGCCAGCGAAGATCCTATTTTGGCGGAAGGCGCCTGCGATGATCTCGTGCGCTCCCTCTCCAGGCTGGTGAGCCTTGAGTCCCTAACCATCCGTATGTTTGGGTCCCTTAAGATTGTCGATGTGCTGACTTGCTGGTCTCCACCTCCACGCCGTCTTCGTCGGCTACATGTGCTGGGGCTCCCCTTCTCCACTGTCCCAGCCAGCTGGATCACCCAGCTTGACAACCTCACGAGCTTGAAGATCCAGGTCGTCTCGCTGCCAAGGGACGGCGCTAAGGTTCTCGCCAGGCTGACATCGCTGGTGCACCTCACACTGCATGTCAGGGTCCTCAGGGACCATGCTCCCGATGAAGGCGTCATCTTCCCCGCTGCATCTTTCCCCGGTCTCAAGGATTTCGTGTTCAGACATAAGGTTCCATGCCTCGTGTTCGAGGAAGGGGCCATGCGCAGGATCCGGAGGCTCAATGTGGAGTGCTACGCCGAAGCGGCGCGGCGAGGCGACGGCGTGCTTGATGGAATCCAGCACCTGGGAAGCCTCGACTCGTGCATGGTTGATATATACGAGCGGGAGGATTTTGCTCGTATTCTGTATCAGTTGCAGGCTGGCCGATCTTCTCCAGATCAGCCCCAGGCAGAGGAGGAGCCTACAGCAACTTGGGACGTGGACAGCCTCGAGGCCGCTCTCAGGGAGGCCATCAGCAAGCATCCGGGGATACCTCATATCCGCATTCGATCCGTGTAAACATGCATGGTACAGATTGAAAACCTCAACGTTTTCCTTAATTATTTCATGCTTGAAAGCTGAGCGTGCTGGTTGTCCAAACTGAGCACTCCAAATATATTGCAAAATAATATTTCAAGTTTTAAGGCACTAGCTCTTTAGTTTTTATTGCTTGTACTCTTGTATAGTTGCATTCACATTCTTATTTCCATCTAAGATTCTACTTGGCGGCTCTTGCGCAATGGAGGTTGGGTTACCTCATACTAGTATAGAAAATGCTATTAGCGACATGGCAAAAACCACCCTTAATCGTATGGACACGGCATGTCACCAGTGTCACGTCAATCATATTTTATAGCGGTGGCGTGTCTGTGTCACACCAATAATATTTGAAATACCAGTGGCGTGTCACTAGTAGGAAATATTAAAGTGGTGTGTTGATAGACATGCCACAAATAATTTTCGAAAATATTTTTCTTTGTTGGTATTACTAAATTGCTAGCAACATTATATATCACAGCATCAATAACATATGCCAGCAACAATACATTGAAGATAACATCCTCAAGAAGCTGTCATTATTGAATCCAACTAGACATAGTAGCATATTAGTATAATTATTGACGTTACACTAGATCTAAGGCTACTCATAGTGGAGAGTAACATAAGGTGGTGTCATGCATAAGTTACTAATCTATGTTACTACCTTCATAGTGGAAAGTAACTTAGAGGTAGTATCATGCAAAGTCTCATTTATTAATTTGTAGACTCATTTTGTCTTGGGGTGTGTGATGTTATGGTAACATAGCTAGTTACCACCTCCAACTTTTTTTCATTTATTGTTATGCCATGTCACCAAAATACATTGGAGTGTGTGATGTTACTAGCTAAGTTACTCCCACTATGAGCAGTCTAAGAGCAAGTACAATAGAGTCCAGTCAGCTGACTATAAGATATTAAATAATATATTTTAGATGAGTTGGAGGAGAGAGAAGAGGAGAGAGAAGGGAGGTGGGCTACTATATAGCTAGTAGTTAGTTATTAGAGACATTGGAAATATACACAGGTACACCATCATCTATTTCCGAGGTCGTCCCAGAAGCTACAACTACGCTAACAAATATATACAGTTTCTACACTATTTTTTTTTGTACCAGTACACTAACAAATTCTAAATTGACTAACAAATCTACACAATTTATAACAAATCTATACATTTTCTATACTAACTTTTTTGTAGCACTCCACTAACAATTTCGAAATTACCCGCAAAAACAATTTCGAAATTGACTAACAAATCTACACAATTTCTACGACTACGCTAACAATTTTTACGCCAGCAATTTTTTACACTAACAATTTTCACACAACAAATTCGCAAAAGAAGACCACCGCCAGGTTGTATGATCTTATCAGATCTCGAAGTTCGCCCATATCTCATCCAACCCTAGTCCGCGGCATTTACGGGCCAACAGATTTATTGGTCCGGATCAGCCCTGCGCCGCATGGTGGCGCTGATGGATCTTCTAGTCTATCAAACACAGAACTTGTACGTTGTCTCTTACCAACAGACTCAAAGCTTCCCTCTCCTACCACATGAACTTGGATAGGAACCCACACTTTTTTAGTGGTCCACTTCCTGCTTATTGTACCCGGTGGCACTTGGTTCTTGTTGAAATTAGCAAAGTCTTGTTGCTTCCAAGGCCGTCAGGTAAAAGTGCCAATTGCATTCTTTCTCGAAGTCGTCTTCGGCTCCTTAACCCCATTCGGTGGCTTTGCCCTAATCTTGTGGCCTTTATTGGGGCTCATGGCATCGCATGTCTTCCGATGTTGTTCAAACTCGCTAGTGCAAGAGGAGCTGGAAACATATAGTCTATTGCAAGGTTTCTCCTTGGTGGGAAATAACAAATGTACACTCCATCCCCTAATCTTGTCTCCGATTCCGCGGATTTGCTACCGAAACTTTGTGGTGAGACAGATGTACAAGCAACTAGAGGAGGCTTATGGATCCTTCTCGGTGAAGCACGAATCCATTCGCCCCACCGCGGAAACTGCTCCTTTTATGCTTGACATGTACCATTCTAAGCACCCGCAATAGTAACAGCAATGTGGCACCTTTTTTTCATACTCTAGATCGAACCATGTGGCTTGGGCATCATCTTTAGACTCTTTTAGGCTAACACCACGAAGCAGCGGTTGATCACTTTCACCGCAACTCGTATCCTCTGATATTTGCCCCACCATGCCTTTATCGTCAATATCGACAAAGATATACTCACTGATCAAGCCTCTAGTGTGATCCAGCCTCTAGATATACTATATCAGTAGTGTCTAATTCCTCCTAAACACTGTTACATTTTTTTTGATCTCTCCATAAGCCCTATTCATCATGTCCATAGGTAGGTCCAAAACCCTAGCTCAGATATCTAGATTGTCAAACATCATGTTAGACATGCGTATTGATCCAATAAACGCTTTGATCATAATAACGTTGAAGTCGAACTGCCAAGGCCCGCTCCTCAACACGTGCTTCGAGCCTTCTTTCTCTTGTGAATATGACCACAAATTGTTTATTTCCAATGTCTTTGAATTGCGTCGGGTGTGAATCCCCACGCTCTCTGGATAACTCTTTCTACGGCCGATCAAAAGCTTGCAAGGGGAGCAGAATTGGCCTACCACTTCCCAACGAGGGCGAGGAACTTGCGAAGAATCAATACCTTATATCACCAATCTTGTCTGTCAACAGCAGATCTCTCATCTTTGCAGACAAATCTGCCGCAAGCTCGTCCGCTCCCGACTTAATGACCGTGATAGCCTCCTCGAGCTACCGCCACTCTTCGCTGGAGAACGAGATGAAGTCTCCATGAAGCCTCATGTCCAACAATCCACGAGCATCGTACCAAAGACTTCAAAACCTAACATCGCGCGTGCAAGCCTCACTATCGAGATCTCACCCGCCACCGATCACCACCACCCTCGAGGAGAAAACCTGAGCTAATCACTACCGCCTCCCAATCTCTCTTGAGAAACTTCGCTCTTGTAAGAAAACTATGATACTACTACATGATACTACACATTGTAAATGTAGTATCATACACTAGCATCACACACATGATATTGCTATATGATATTATCCATTGTGATTGGTCTTATATAATCCACCACTTCAGCTTGGTATCATTGCCTCATTGTAGGAATAGGGAAAGGGGGCATGCCCATTTCAATTCAGGTGGCGATGTAAAGTTGAAGAAATATTGATACCAAAGAACGAGATAAAAATGTATCAAAAACTATTTCTCGATATTGCTACCTTTACAAGAAATATATTTCACCAGCACTAGTGAATTTTAGTATGTTATGTCTTAATAAAATACAAGTGTTCCATATCAAAAAAAAAAAAAACGGCACTGCGAGCACTGGTAGAAAAATGGCCTTTAGTCGCGGTTCGCAACTGCCATTAGTCGCGGTTGCGCAACCGCGACTAATTAAGCGCGACTAAAGGCCCCCCCCTTTAGTCGCGGTTGCTTACGAACCGCGACTAAAGGCCCGTCCACGTGGGCGGCTACCGTGCGCCTGGGCGAAGGACCTTTAGTCATGGTTGGTGTCCCCAACCGGGACTAAAGGCTATTTCGTTAATTTTTTTTAATTCATTTGGATTTCTAATTTTTTTCACTCCGTTTTTTTTCTTTTTTTTTCAGAATTTCTCTTATTTCAGTTATTTGCATAGCTTAGTCTCTATCTCTAACTACACTTATCTCTAGTCAAATTACTTACTCGTGGTCAAACTTCCCGCTCGGTCACCCATCCTCCCATTACATATGTGTTGTTTATGATCTTGCATGCTCTCCGTTACTAGTAGAGGCTCTGGCCAAGTTTTTGCTTTTAACTCCAAGAGGGAGTATTTATGCTCGATAGTGGGTTCATGCCTGCATTGACACTGGGACAAGTGACGAAAGTTCTAAGGTTGTGTTGTGCTCGTTGCCACTAGGGATAAAACATTGGCGCTATGTCCGAGGATGTAGTTGTTGATTACATTACGCACCATACTTAATGCAATTGTCTCGTTGCTTTGCAACTTAATACCGGAAGGGGTTCGGACGATAACCCGAAGGTGGAATTTTTAGGCATAGATGCAGCTTGGATGGCGGTCTATGTACTTTGTCGTAATGCCCAATTAAATCTCACTATACTTATCATGCCATGTATGTGCATTGTTATGCCCTCTCTATTTGTCAATTGCCCGACTGTAATTTGTTCACCCAACATGCTTTTATCTTATGGGAGAGACACCTCTAGTGAACTGTGGACCCCGGTCCATTCTTTTAATACCGAAATACAAATCTGCTGCAATACTTGTTTTACTCGTTTTCTCTCGCAAACAATCATCTTCCACACAATACGGTTAATCCTTTGTTACAGCAAGTCGGTGAGATTGACAACCTCACCGTTTCGTTGGGGCAAAGTACTTTGGTTGTGTTGTGCAGGTTCCACGTTGGCGCCGGAATCTCCGGTGTTGCGCCGCACTACATCCCGCCGCCATCAACCTTCAACGTGCTTCTTGGCTCCTCCTCGGTTCGATAAACCTTGGTTTCTTTCTGAGGGAAAACTTGCTGCTGTGCGCATCATACCTTCCTCTTGGGGTTGCCCAACGAACGTGTGAAATACACGCCATCAAGCATATTTTCTGGCGCCGTTGCCGGGAAGATCAAGACACGCTGCAAGGGGAGTCTCCACTTCTCAATCTCTTTACTTTGTTTTTGTCTTGCTTTATTTTGTTTACTATTTTGTTTGCTGCATTATATCAAAACACAAAAAAATTAGTTGCTAGCTTTACTTTATTTATTGTCTTGTTTGCTATATCAAAAACACAAAAAAATTAGTTTACTTGCATTTACTTTATCTAGTTTGTTTTATTTACTACTGCTAAAATGGCCAACCCTGAAAATACTAAGTTGTGTGACTTCACTAGCACAAATAATAATGATTTCCTATGCACACCTATTGCTCCACTCGCTACTACAGCAGAATTCTTTGAAATTAAACCTCGCTTTACTTAATCTTGTTATGCGAGAGCAATTTTCCGGTGTTAAATCCGATGATGCCGCTGCCCATCTCAATAATTTTGTTGAACTATGTGAAATGCAAAAATATAAAGATGTAGATGGTGACATTATAAAATTAAAATTGTTTCCTTTCTCATTAAGAGGAAGAGCTAAAGATTGGTTGCTATCTCTGCCTAAGAATAGTATTGATTCATGGACTAAATGCAAGGATGCTTTTATTGGTAGATATTATCCCCTGCTA
Organism: Lolium rigidum; assembly: GCF_022539505.1. NCBI lineage: Eukaryota > Viridiplantae > Streptophyta > Magnoliopsida > Poales > Poaceae > Lolium > Lolium rigidum. The sequence continues at coordinate 355,184,287 of NC_061510.1, read as the reverse complement.
AAATTATATCTTTGAGGAGTAGCATAATGAATTTTAAACAATTGGATAATGAATATGTTGCTCAAGCTTGGGAAAGAATGAAATCTCTCGGTTAAAAATTGCCCAACCCATGGACTCGACTACTTGGATGATCATCCAAACCTTCTATGCAGGACTAAATTTTTCTTCGCGGAATTTATTGGATTCAGTCTGCTGGAGGTACCTTTATGTCCATCACTCTTGGTGAAGCAACAAAGCTTCTTGATAATATGATGATTAATTACTCTGAATGGCACACGGAAAGAGCTCCACAAGGTAAGAAGGTAAATTCCGTTGAAGAATCCTCTTCCTTGAATGATAAGGTTGATGCTATTATGTCTATGCTTGCGAATGATAGGACTAATGTTGATCCTAATAATGTTCCATTAGCTTCATTGGTTGCTCAAGAAGAATATGTTGATGTAAACTTCATTAAAAATAGTAATTTCAACAACAATGCTTATCGGAACAATTCTAGTAATAACTATAGGCCATATCCTTATAACAATGGTAACGGTTATGCTAATTCTTATGGGAATTCTTACAACAATAATAGGAATACACCCCCTGGACTTGAAGCCATGCTCAAAGAATTTATTAGTACACAAACTGCTTTTAACAAGTCTGTTGAGGAAAAGCTCAATAAAATTGATATTCTTGTTTCTAGAGTTGATAGTCTTGCCTCCGATGTTGATCTTTTGAAATCGAAAGTTATGCCTAATAGGGATATTGAAAATAAAATTGTTACTACAGCAAATGCCATCCAAGTTAGAATTAATGAGAATATAAGATTAATGGCTGAATCTGCGTGCTAGGTGGGATAGAGAAGAAAATGAAAAACTAGCTAAAGAGGAAAATGTAGCTAAAGTTTGGACTATTACCACCACTAGCAATGCTAATGATTCACATGTTGTTGCACCTCCTACTATCAATGGTAAAATAATTGGTGTTGGCAATGCCTCTACTCCTAGTGCAAAGCGCGCAAAATTACCTGAAACTGCTAAAACTGCTGAAACTGTCTGTGATAAAACTGCTGAAATTTTTTCCAACCTTGGGGATGATAATCCCATTGCTTTAAATTGTAATGATTTAGATTTTGATGATTGCCACATCTCTGAAGTTATAAAGTTCTTACAAAAACTTGCTAAGAGTCCCAATGCTAGCGCTGTAAACTTGGCTTTCACAAAACATATTACAAATGCTCTCATAAAAGCTAGAGAAGAGAAACTAAAACTTGAAACTTCTATTCCTAGAAAGCTAGAGGATGGTTGGGAGCCCATCATTAAAATGAGAGTCAAAGATTTTGATTGTAATGCTTTATGTGATCTTGGTGCAAGTATTTCGTTATGCCTAAGAAAGTCTATGATATGCTTGACTTGCCACCATTGAAAAATTGTTATTTGGATGTTAATCTCGCTGATAATGCTAAAAAGAAACCTTTGGGGAGAGTTGATAATGTTCATATTGTGGTTAACAATAACCTTGTCCCCGTTGATTTTGTTGTCTTGGATATTGAATGCAATGCATCTTGCCCCATTATATTGGAAAGACCTTTTCTTCGAACCGTTGGTGCTACTATTGATATGAAGGAAGGTAATATTAAATATCAATTTCCTCTCAAGAAAGGTATGGAACACTTCCCTAGAAAGAGAATGAAGTTACCTTATGATTCTATTATTAGAACAAATTATGATGTTGATGCTTCATCTCTCGATGTTACTTGAGTTACACTTTCTGCGCCTAGGCGAAAGGCGTTAAAGAAAAGCGCTTATGGGAGACAACCCATGTTTTTACTACAGTATTTTTGTTTTATATTTGTGTCTTGGAAGTTGTTTACTACTGTAGCAACCTCTCCTTATCTTAGTTTTGAGTTTTGTTGTGCCAAGTAAAGTCTTTGATAGTAAAGTAAGTACTAGATTTGGATTACTGCGCAGATTACAGATTTCTTTGTCTGTCACGAATCTGGGTCTACCTCCCCGTAGGTAGCTCAGAAAATTAAGCCAATTTACGTGCATGATCCTCAGATATGTACGCAACTTTCATTCAATTTGAGAATTTTCATTTGAGCAAGTCTGGTGGCCTAATAAAATCCATCTTTACGGACTGTTCTGTTTTGACAGATTCTGCCTTTTATTTCGCATTGCCTCTTTCGCTATGTTGGATGAATTTATTTGATCCATTAATATCCAGTAGCTTTATGCAATGTCCAGAAGTGTTAAGAATGATTGTGTCACCTCTGAACATGTGAATTTTTATTATGCACTAACCCTCTAATGAGTTGTTTCGAGTTTGGTGTGGAGGAAGTTTTCAAGGATCAAGAGAGGAGTATGATGCAATATGATCAAGGAGAGTGAAAGCTCTAAGCTTGGGGATGCCCCGGTGGTTCACCCCTGCATATTATAAGAAGACTCAAGCGTCTAAGCTTGGGGATGCCCAAGGCATCCCCTTCTTCGTCGACAACATTATCGAGTTCCTCCCCGAAACTATATTTTTATTCCGTCACATCTTATGCACTTTGCTTGGAGCGTCGGTTTGTTTTTGTTTTTGTTTTGTTTGAATAAAATGGATCCTAGCATTCACTTTATGGGAGAGAGACACGCTCCGCTGTAGCATATGGACAAATATGTCCTTAGGCTCTACTCATAGTATTCATGGCGAAGTTTCTTCTTCGTTAAATTGTTATATGGTTGGAATTGGAAAATACTACATGTAGTGATTCTAAAATGTCTTGGATAATTTGATACTTGGCAATTGTTGTGCTCATGTTTAAGCTCTTGCATCATATACTTTGCACCCATTAATGAAGAAATACTTAGAGCTTGCTAATTTGGTTTGCATATTTGGTTTCTCTAAAGTCTAGATAACATCTAGTATTGAGTTTTGAACAACAAGGAAGACGGTATGGAGTCTTATAATGTTTACAATATGTCTTTTATGTGAGTTTTGCTGTACCGTTCATCCTTGTGTTTGTTTCAAATAACCTTGCTAGCCTAAACCTTGTATCGAGAGGGAATACTTCTCATGCATCCAAAATCCTTGAGCCAACCACTATGCCATTTGTGTTCACCATACCTACCTACTACATGGTATTTCTCCGCCATTCCAAAGTAAATTGCTTGAGTGCTACCTTTAAAATTCCATCATTCACCTTTGCAATATATAGCTCATGGGACAAATAGCTTAAAAACTATTGTGGTATTGAATATGTACTTATGCACTTTATCTCTTATTAAGTTGCTTGTTGTGCGATAACCATGTTTCGGGGACGCCATCAACTATTCCTTGTTGAATATCATGTGAGTTGCTATGCATGTCCGTCTTGTCTGAAGTAAGAGAGATCTACCACCTTCATGGTTGGAGCATGCATATTGTTAGAGAAGAACTTTGGGCCGCTAACTAAAGCCATGATTCATGATGGAAGTTTCAGTCTTGGACATATATCCTCAATCTCATATGAGAATAATAATTGTTGCCACATGCTTATGCATTAAAGAGGAGTCCATTATCTGTTGTCCATGTTGTCCCGGTATGGATGTCTAAGTTGAGAATAATCAAAAGCGAGAAATCCAAAATGCGAGCTTTCTCCTTAGACCTTTGTACAGAGCGGCATGGAGGTACCCCATTGTGACACTTGGTTAAAACATGTGCATTGCAAAGATCCGGTAGTCCAAGCTAATTAGGACAAGGTGCGGGCACTATTTGTATACTATGCATGAGACTTGCAACTTGTAAGATATAATTTACATAACTCATATGCTTTATTACTACCGTTGACAAAATTGTTTCATGTTTTCAAAATAAAAGCTCTAGCACAAATATAGCAATCGATGCTTTCCTCTTTGAAGGACCATTCTTTTTACTTTTATGTTGAGTCAGTTCACCTATCTCTCTCCACCTCAAGAAGCAAACACTTGTGTGAACTGTGCATTGATTCCATATACTTGCATATTGTACTGGTTATATTACTCTATGTTGACAATTATCCATGAGATATACATGTTACAAGTTGAAAGCAACCGCTGAAACTTAATCTTCCTTTGTGTTGCTTCAATACCTTTACTTTGATTTATTGCTTTATGAGTTAACTCTTATGCGAGACTTATTAATACTTGTCTTGAAGTACTATTCATGAAAAGTCTTTGCTTTATAATTCACTTGTTTACTCATGTCATTACCATTGTTTTGATCATCGCATCCACTACATATGTTTACAAATAGTATGATCAAGGTTATGATGGCATGTCACTTCGAAATTATCTTTGTTATCGTTTTACTCGCTCGGGACGAGCGGAACTAAGCTTGGGGATGCTTGATACGTCTCGACGTATCGATAATTTCTTATGTTCTATGCCATATTATTGATGATACCTACATGTTTTATGCACACTTTATGTCATATTCGTGCATTTTACGGAACTAACCTATTAACAAGATGCCGAAGTGTCAGTTCCTGTTTTCTGCTGTTTTTGGTTTCAGAAATCCTAGTAACAAAATATTCTTGGAATTGGACGAAACGAAGACCCAGGGGCCTATTTTGCCACGAACCTTCCAGAAGACCGAAGAGCATACGAAGTGGGGCCACGAGGTGGCCAAACCACAAGGCGGCGCGGCCAAGGGGGCCCGCGCCGCCCGTGGTGTGGGCCCCTCGTCGGCCCCCGACTCCGCCCTTCCGCCTACTTAAAGCCTCCGTCGCGAAACCCCGAGGCGAAAAAACCACGATACGGAAAACCTTGCCGAGACGCCGCCGCGCCGATCCCATCACGGGGGATTCTGGAGATCTCCTCCGGCACCCTGTCGGAGAGGGGATTCATCTCCCGGAGGACTCTACACCGCCATGGTCGCCTCCGGAGTGATGAGTGAGTAGTTCACCCCTGGACTATGGGTCCATAGCAGTAGCTAGATGGTTGTCTTCTCCTCATTGTGCTTCATTGTTGGATCTTGTGAGCTGCCTAACATGATCAAGATCATCTATCCGTAATACTCTATGTTGTGTTTGTCGGGATCCGATGGATAGAGAATACCATGTTATGTTAATTATCAAGTTATTACATATGTGTTGTTTATGATCTTGCATGCTCTTCGTTACTAGTAGAGGCTCGGCCAAGTTTTTGCTTTTAACTCCAAGAGGGAGTATTTATGCTCGATAGTGGGTTCATGCCTGCATTGACACCAGGACGATGTGATGAAAGTTCTAAGGTTATGTTGTGTTGTTGCCACTAGGGATAAAACATTGGCGCTATGTCCGAGGATGTAGTTGTTGATTACATTACGCACCATACTTAATGCAATTGTCTGTTGCTTTGCAACTTAATACTGGAAGGGGTTCGGATGATAACCCGAAGGTGGACTTTTTAGGCATAGATGCGGTTGGATGGCGGTCTATGTACTTTGTCGTAATGCCCAATTAAATCTCACTATACTTATCATGCCATGTATGTGCATTGTTATGCCCTCTCTATTTGTCAATTGCCCGATCGTAATTTGTTCACCCAACATGCTTTTATCTTATGGGAGAGACACCTCTAGTGAACTGTGGACCCCGGTCCATTCTTTTAATACTTGAAATACAAATCTGTCTGCAATACTTGTTTTACTCGTTTTCTCTCGCAAACAATCATCTTCCACACAATACGGTTAATCCTTTGTTACAGCAAGCCGGTGAGATTGACAACCTCACTGTTTCGTTGGGGCAAAGTACTTTGGTTGTGTTGTGCGGGTTCCACGTTGGCGCCGGAATCTCCGGTGTTGCGCCGCACTACATCCCGCCGCCATCAACCTTCAACGTGCTTCTTGGCTCCTCCTGGTTCGATAAACCTTGGTTTCTTTCTGAGGGAAAACTTGCTGCTGTGCGCATCATACCTTCCTCTTGGGGTTGCCCAACGAACGTGTGAAATACACGCCATCACTACTCCTCAAAGATATAATTTTAGCAGGGGGATAATATCTACCAATAAAAGCATCCTTGCATTTAGTCCATGAATCAATACTATTCTTAGGCAGAGATAGCAACCAATCTTTAGCTCTTCCTCTTAATGAGAAAGGAAACAATTTTAATTTTATAATGTCACCATCTACATCTTTATACTTTTGCATTTCACATAGTTCAACAAAATTATTGAGATGAGCAGCAGCATCATCAGAACTAACACCAGAAAATTGCTCTCGCATAACAAGATTCAGTAAAGCAGGTTTAATTTCAAAGAATTCCGCTGTAGTAGCAGGTGGAGCAATAGGTGTGCATAGGAAATCATTATTATTTGTGGTTGTGAAGTCACACAACTTAGTATTTTCAGGGGTGGCCATTTTAGCGGTAGTAAATAAAACAAACTAGATAAAGTAAATGCAAGTAACTAAATTTTTTTTGTGTTTTTGATATGGAGTGCAAGACAGTAAATAAAGTAAAGCTAGCAACTAATTTTTTTTGTGTTTTGATATAATGCAGCAAACAAAGTAGTAAATAAAATAAAGCAAGACAAAAACAAAGTAAAGAGATTGGGAAGTGGAGACTCCCCTTGCGAGCGTGTCTTGATCTCCCGGCAACGGCGCCGGAAATTTGCTTGATGCGTGTAATTGACACGTCCGTTGGGAACCCCAAGAGGAAGGTGTGATGCGCACAGCGGCAAGTTTCCTCGATAAGAAACCAAGGTTTAATCGAACCAGTAGGAGTCAAGAAGCACGTTGAAGGTTGATGGCGGCGGGATGTAGTGCGGCGCAACACCAGAGATTCCGGTGCCAACGTGGAACCTGCACAACACAACCAAAGTACTTTGCCCCAACGAAACAGTGAGGTTGTCAATCTCATCGGCTTGCTGTAACAAAGGATTAACCGTATTGTGTGGAAGATGATTGTTTGCAAGAAAACAGTAAAACAAGTATTGCGACAGATTTGTATTTCGAGTATAAAAGAATGGACCGGGGTCCACGAGTTCACTAGAGGTGTCTCTCCCATAAGATAAAAGCATGTTGGGTGAACAAATTACGGTCGGGCAATTGACAAATAGAGAGAGCATAACAATGCACATACATGTCATGATAAGTATAGTGAGATTTAATTGGGCATTACGACAAAGTACATAGACCGCCATCCAACTGCATCTATGCCTAAAAAGTCCACCTTCAGGTTATCATCCGAACCCCTTCCAGTATTAAGTTGTAAAACAAAAGACAATTGCATTAAGTATGGTGCGTAATGTAATCAACAACTACATCCTTAGACATAGCATCAATGTTTTATCCCTAGTGGCAACAGCAATCCACAACCTTAGAACTTTCATCACTTGTCCCGAGATATCAATGGAGGCATGAACCCACTATCGAGCATAAATACTCCCTCTTGGAGTTAAGAGCAAAAACTTGGCCAGAGCCTCTACTAATAACGGAGAGCATGCAAGATCATAAACAACACATAGGTAATAACTTGATAATTAACATAGCATGGTATTCTCTATCCATCGGATCCCGACAAACACAACATATATTATTACAGATAGATGATCTATATCATGTTAGGCAGCTCACAAGATCCAACAATGAAGCACAATGAGGAGAAGACAACCATCTAGCTACTGCTATGGACCCATAGTCCAGGGGTGAACTACTCACTCATCACTCCGGAGGCGACCATGGCGGTGAAGAGTCCTCCGGGAGATGATTCCCCTCTCCGGCAGGGTGCCGGAGGAGATCTCCGGAATCCCCGAGATGGGATTGGCGGCGGCGGCGTCTCCGGAAGGCTTTCCGTATCGTGGCTCTCGGTACCGGGGGTTTCGCGATGGAGGCTTTAAGTAGGCGGAAGGGCAACGCGGGGGCCACACGAGGGCCCCACACCATAGGTCGGCGCGGCCGGGGCACGGGCCGCGCCGCCCTATGGTGGCGGCACCTCGTGGCCCCACTTCGACTCCTCTTCGGTCTTCCGGAAGCTTCGTGGCAAAATAGGACCCCGGGCGTTGATTTCGTCCAATTCCGAGAATATTTCGTTACTAGGATTTACGAAACCAAAAACGACAGAAAACGACAAGCGGCTCTTCGACATCTTGTTAATAGGTTAGTTCCAGAAAATGCACGAATATGACATAAAGTGTGCATAAAACATGTAGATATCATCAATAATGTGGCATGGAACATAAGAAATTATCGATACGTCGGAGACGTATTAGCGACGATGCGGGCCCTGTCCCTAGCCGCCGCCACAGCTTCGTCCCTGGCGGCGATGGCGACCTCCAGCTCCCGGTTCTCCTGCTCGACCCGCGCAGGAGAAGGGCCCCTACGCTGGAGCGAGTCCAGGTCGGAGCACATTAACCCCCCAGTCATGGCCATCGCATGGCTGTGGGCTTCCTCCTCCGCCAGCCAAGCCCGACGGCGGCCGGGCGTCCCCGGCCCGGGGACTCGATGGACGCGAGCAGAATCCGCTGGTCGCCGGCGCACTCGAAGCGCATGGACACGGGGACCACGGGGACGTCGTCGTCCGCGATGTCGTGGATGACGGCGTCGGTCGGAGGGGCTGCGATGGCCGCCCGCGCCTCCGCGAGCTCGGCCCTGGCGTCGGCGAGCTCGGCCATGGCGTTGGCGATCTCCGCCTTGGTCGCCGCGAGGCGCCCTTGTAACACCCCTGTTTTAGCTAAACCTAATTAGGATTTGATTGTGCATCATGAGCATCATGATTTCCTAACAAAATTGCATAAAGGAAATAATTGGAAAACCCTAATGTTGGTTTGATTTCCCCCTCTCTTTCAAATGCTCAAAGTATTTCAAAAGTTCAAACTAAACTTGTGGCCCCTTTGCATTTTGTCAAGATGGCCATGAATACTTTGAAAAGTTGCAGAAAGTTTGAAGTTTCAAATAGATTTCAAAATGCAAAAGAATTTGGAAACAAAATGAAAACAGAATTTTGAAAAAGAGAGAGAAGAAACCCTCTCTCCCTCCCCTGGGCCGCAGCCCAACTCTCTCCCTCCTCTCTCCAGCACCAGAAGCCCAGCAGGCCAACCCACCTCAGCCCACCTTGGCCCAACCCCGCCCGCAGGGGGTTTTCTGCAAAAACCCCTCTTCTTCCCCGCCGACCGAAGCTGCTCGGTGGCGTGGCGCCGGCCACCCGATGCCCTGGCCGCGCTGCGATGCGCGCCGCCGCCCCCGGCGGCCATAAGTATCCCTCCGCGGCCACCGACGAACCCTAACCCCTATTTTCCCCTTTCCCCCACGGTCTCCGGCGCCCCAGGAACCCTAACCCTAACCCTTGCAGATGCCGGCCGCCCCGGGCGATTCCGGCGCCGACGAGCCTCCTCCGGCCGCACCGTCTGCACCCACGCATCGAGGGTGAGCTCCTCTACCTCGCTGTGCTCTCGCCCTGGCCGATTAGGCGCTCTAGCGCCGCCGCGACGGAGCACCTGTCCCGGCCGCCGCTCGAGCTCGTCTCCGGCGACGCTCCGGCGACCAATCCGAGGCGGCGCCGCCACCAAATGGTAGCGCGCGTCGAGCTGCCTCTTTTCCCCCTTGCGCGCGCCCCTATCTCGCTCAGAATCGGCGGATTGAATTTCGCCCGAGCTCGATTTCGAGCTCATGGCCGTGGCTGACGTCATCATGATGTCATGCCCACGTCATATTTCCTTTTTCTATTTTCAGAAATTGTTTTAAAAATGATTAAATCTTGTGAAATTCATAAGTAATTCATTTTAAATCAGAAAAATATGTATAATATATCAAAATTTTCAGAAAAATGAGATCTACAATTTGGTAGCAAAATCATGCATTGTTAAACAACTTTGAACCCTAGTTGTTTTAGAAGAACTAATTGTACCCCTCTGAGGTTCAGGAGCTGCTAACCCTAGTCCCGTCGAACCACGGTTAAATTGATGATGTCTTAGGGTTACTTCAGTACCTAATTAACATGTCATGTCATCATACTTGTATGTGCATTGCATTATGCCATGTGTTGATTGTTTTTCTACCTTTCGGTGTTTGCTTCTTCGCGATCGATAGAACACATGCCGAGACGATGAAGATCGACAACACCGAAGGTCAATGTTTGTCCATCGACGAACAAGTCAAGCATGGGATCTCCGAAGATCCATATTGGTTTGTCAGGGACAAAGGCAAGCCCTAGCCTGGTTCATATTATGATTTCAAAATGCTTTTACTTCTGGTTCCTACATATCGCATTCGTTTCCAATATGTTTTATCGGCAGGAATAGTTATCCTATGTGTGTTGCATTTACCATCCTTGTAGCCTAAATACTCTGATCCACTGCTCCCAGGCAAGACTAGGTTTGAGCTCGTGTGCATCGCTAGAGCCGTTGTATCGAATATGCTTAGCCATGCTTAGTTAACGAATTCGATCCATCCGGTTGATGAATCGGAGCTGCGATTGAACCTAGTATGGCAGGATGACGTGGTAAGATCGGTGATGATAATAAACATGTTTAAAGGCTTGGATGGGCCGCCACATGGGGATGTGGTGATTTGACTCGTTCTCGCCGATACTAGGACCCGAGTTCTCGCCTTCGGAACCAAGAGCGAGCGTACAGCCACACGGGGCCCATGGGAACCCCTTGGCCCGAACTTGCTTAGCTTACCCATGAGTCAATTAGTTTGCGAGTTCCATTTGGCATTACTGCATGGCGAAGGCGTGGAAAAGGTTTTCAAAGGTGCATCATACGGGCGTGGCCGGGGTGAAGGATGCTTGGAGGCATTGAACCTGGATCCCCTGCGCACAATGACCGGGACCGCCTCGGAGAATGGCTACCTACGATGACGGAGTTCCCCGGTTAGATTGACTCATGGAATAGGCGAAGCAAGGGAAAGTTTTTGGTCGACCACCCTCTGCTAGGCACACCAAGGAAGTGTGCTAATGTACTGGCGTTAAGAGTCGGTCGGCGCGTGTGGGTAAAGTTGTACACCCCTGCAGGGTAAATCTTTTCGAAAAGCCGTGTCCACGGTTACGGACGACTTGGTGATGGATTCTGTGATCATAGACAACTTTAACCTAATCGTAAAACTTGGAATCAATGTGTGATAAGGATCCCTCCTCAGGGTATCGAGGGGGTGCTCCTAGTTGATAGGTTCAGCTGATGATGAAGATTTGGTGGATTCAATATGATGATCAGTAGAGCTAGAAATGTCGCTCTCTTATCCCCTTTTAAAATGATCTGGGTAGACGAGCTTCTGTTCCCTCTTGTTTTACAAAGGAAAACTGGCTTTTCGCAAAATAAGCTCCACATAAAGCCTCGCGTACCCGCTTTGCTAACAGGTTGTACTAAGTCTTGCTGAGTCCCTGTACTCAGCTTTGCATGCTTTGTTTCAGACGAAGACGCTCCAACAAATGGTGGTTTCTAGGTCGACATCGACGAGTAGCTTGGGATTCCCAGGTGGCAGCCTGGAATCTATGGGCTGGGACGTCACCGTTATGCTCCTGGCCTCTTAGGCCTTTTGCTATCTTGCTATTTAGAATAGCATAACTTCGCTTCCGTTGATTGATGAATTGTAAGGTCAGTGACCTCTGCTTGTAATACTTTGGTTCTTCGCTCAGTTATGAGCTTGTATTACTCTTTGAGTCGTAGAGTCACTGTTGTGTTACCGATTCTCACCCTGTAGGCCCTAGAGATCTAGGTTAGGCTTATGCCAGATGAGGATCTGGGTTTGTCTAGCCTACGACCCCCGGGGTCGCCACAGGTTTTGGTATCAGAGCAGGATTGCCTGTAGGAAACCCTTTCTACTGGTCGTTGTTGAGTCTAGTGGTTGTGAAAACTATTTGAAGGCTAAAAGTATTTGCAAAAATCTGATTAGGATTCTTTTTACTCCTTATCTGGTATCGCTCTAATTCAGAGTCACCTTACCTTGTGTTGATTTGAAAGTTTTACTATCTCTTCCGGTGTTTCAAAACTTAGGTGCCTCAAGGGCAGGTCGTTCCATAACCAGTTGACCTAGAGTTGAGTTTTCTAGAGTCGTGTGTTCCTTGTTCTCTCTTTGTTGTGTTTCAATCTAGAGATCCCTTTCTATCACGATCTCTCTACTTTGTGGGTTTCACATCATTCTGTTCCAGGCTTCGAGGTTTCCTTTCACTTTGGATGCTTCCTTTCCTTTTTATTGGATACTTCATAAGCTAGATATGGCTTCATGAAAGTTACCTTGTGATTACTGCCTCAAAGTGTCCTCTGTGTCACTCAGATAGTAGTTAATCCTTTTTCCATGTTCTGAACCTTGGACTTGAACCGAAGGTCCCGGATTGTGTTGGGTTCTTTTGAACCTCAGTACATGATGCTGACCTTTAACCCAAGATCCATTCCACTGATTCCTTTTGTTAATGGTCAAACATTACATTAGGATGGATAACTTCAAATCCAACTAGCCCTCAAGTCTTTGGTTGTAGTCGTGATTGAATTGCGGCAACAAAAGATCTCTCCTACAATTAGCTATGGCAGAGGTTCTTTCATGGAACCAAATGGATCACGACAAGAGTGCTCTTTGTGAGTCTCACATCTATGTCCGTGACTCTGCCGCACCTTCCTTTTCAGCATGAGTTTCACAAAGTGTTATCTTGTGCATCTACATCTCAGGATTTTCAATCCTGTTCATGTCCCTCCTCTTAGTTGCTTTCCGACCTTTGTCTGCTAGTTAGCAGCCAAGTGGTAATTGTGCATTGGAATTTTCTAGTGCATGTTAACCTTGTGGTTCGTCAAGACATTTCACTTCGAGATGTCAGGAGAAACAAACTCCAGTACCTCGTCCCTTTCTAGGACCCAGTCAAAGTGTTGTAATCCGCAGAATGTGAGGTTGATGCACCTTCTGTTCTGTTCTACCTTAGAGTATCGCACTCCTTTATATCCATAGGTCGTGCTTAGTTTCATGGCCTTATCGATGAAGTGATGCTCTTACATATCATTGCTCGCCCTTCCTCCGAGCTGTTCGTGCTTGGGAATGTTGGGGTGTTTGTATTGATGTGACCATCCGAGATTCTTAGCAATTCTCATTGCTTTGAAATCCAAGGACGTTTGTGTCATACTTAGCATGATTGTTAAACAATCACTAAGCAAAGTTTGACTGTTCTTCCAAGTCCGTTGTTCATGTGCACCTTCTTTGGTCAAAGATTTAGGTTCATGCCAAAGCTCTCAAGACCACATTCGCTGCTTTGTAAAGCAAGTTTCCCTCTCGAGCTTGGTGACATATCGGTGGTTCGTGATATTCTGGATGCCTTTCTAGAAGTATCGCCATGTTGTCACATGACCGTGTTATCAGGTTCGTGAGTAAGTTGGTTCCCTAAATTACTACTTCTCCAAGAAATCGTACTGGATACCCTGGACTAGCTGGTTGAGCGTAAGCAACAACTTGGAGAGTTGAAAGACAAAGCTCTATCAGACTTGTTCCTTCTTAAAGGGACATCTAGTTCTGTTCGTTCTGAAGTAAGGAAGTATATCCTTGATGGATATGCTATCTTCCCAAATCTTTGATTTGAGTTTGGGCTATCATCAAATCAAACTCAGTTCCAAGGACTATCTTGATGATGTTTATACTCATGGTGTCTCGTCTGAGTATACCTTCATGTCCTTTGGTCTGACCAATACTTTTGCCCTGTTCATGTAATATGTGAGTCTCTAGTTGGAGTATCTTGATAAGTTTGTTGTTGAGCCCATCGATGACATTCTTATTTTCTCCATGTCCAAAGAGGTCCATATTGAACAGTTGGCACTAATGTTGGAAACTTTTCAGAACCATCTTTGTGTTGTCACGAGGTATGTGTTCTGGATGCTGGAAGTGATCTTCTCTGGTTCACGTGCATTTGCTGAAAGATGTCGCCATGGATCTGAGTAGAGTTCCCTTTTTCTTTCCTCGGGAATCATCGCAAGTCAGTCATGCATGTGTGGAATATTCTTGAGATGGAAGGTTGTTACCTCCCTTCCTTGGAACGTTCATCTATGCACACTAAGCCACTGACTGGTTTGTTTAAGAAAGAGAAGAAGCTTAATGACTTCATTATCTTCTTTGACGTCCCCACCAGGAGTCAATTGTGTTACATTGCAAGTTCATATGCACGCAACTGTCTTTGACAGTCGCAACCACATGAATTACACAATCTAGCTCAATGTTTTAGAGCTTGACATTATAGTCCATAACTTGAGAGTCTAGCAGCTTTACCTTTGTGGTAGCTGTTGCAATTCCTATTCGTACATTCTGAGTCTGAAATATCTTTACACCTAACCTAAGTTGAATCTCAAGCAACAACGATGGTTGGTGTTGCTCAAGGATTTTTGACATAGGTCTCTTTGTAAATCCGGCAAGATTGATGTCATGGTTAACACTATTAGTCGGAAGGCCCGATGTCATAATCTCTTGAATCATAAAGAACAGCCACTCCCCATAAGGATATCATGTGACTCATTCTAGGAGTTGCCCTTATGATGTATTTTCAATTTCGAAGTCCGACCTTCACTTGATGACCTATTGAAGGCTAGTCAGAAGCCTCATATTGGTGTCTAGAACATCAAGGAGAACATTAGAAGCAGAGTTGCTAATTGTCTGTCGGTCAATCCCTCGAAACCATTTCTCCGGTGACAACAATTTCGTAAGGAGAAAAATTCATTCACCGGTGATCCTTGCTACGTCATTCGACAATGCTTTTCTCCTTCCTTTGGATTTTACTTGAAGCTTTCTATTCAATTCACACGTTGTGTGAATTCGTCAGTCATCTAGGCCCCAGTCTTTTGGGTACGCAACAATCGTTTCATATACCCATACCAAAAGAGTGACTATGATTTTTTCAAATCCAAAGTTTCTCTCGTTGGATAATCATTCATGCTTCTACGAGTCACCCTCTCTAAGTGTGCCTTGTTATGGTATCAAAGGCAATTTAACCCTCCGCTACCTTGTTCCTTGGTATTCTTGTCAAGCGTGGAGCAATTGGTTACCAAAAGTTGAAACTTCTTCCGTCTCCTCCGTTACCTTGAAGTGTTTCATGTTTGTTAGCTCAAGAGTTGTTTTTAAACACTCCTTCCATGAGTTGACTATGAGATACTCGATCTTCTATAGATCCTTTGTTTTAGAGTTATTCCCTCTTTCCTTTAGGTGATGTTGTGCAACAACTTCAAAGAAAGCAAAGTGAAGAGTTCTTCATGGTGTTGTGGATCAACTTCATTCATGACGTCGTGAATCAACCTCTTCAAGAAGGAAGACCGTCGTGGTATCGACAATATCGTTCAAGACCGGTGTAGTTCTTGTTACCTTCTCTATTCCTACCTTGGAATCTCGGGACGAGATTCTTTTAAGGGGGATAGATCTGTAACACCCCTGTTTTAGCTAAACCTAATTAGGATTTGATTGTGCATCATGAGCATCATGATTTCCTAACAAAATTGCATAAAGGAAATAATTGGAAAACCCTAATGTTGGTTTGATTTCCCCCTCTCTTTCAAATGCTCAAAGTATTTCAAAAGTTCAAACTAAACTTGTGGCCCCTTTGCATTTTGTCAAGATGGCCATGAATACTTTGAAAAGTTGCAGAAAGTTTGAAGTTTCAAATAGATTTCA
Organism: Lolium rigidum; assembly: GCF_022539505.1. Taxonomy (NCBI): domain Eukaryota; kingdom Viridiplantae; phylum Streptophyta; class Magnoliopsida; order Poales; family Poaceae; genus Lolium; species Lolium rigidum. The sequence continues at coordinate 355,168,762 of NC_061510.1, read as the reverse complement.
AAATGCAAAAGAATTTGGAAACAAAATGAAAACAGAATTTTGAAAAAGAGAGAGAAGAAACCCTCTCTCCCTCCCCTGGCCGCAGCCCATCTCTCTCCCTCCTCTCTCCAGCACCAGAAGCCCAGCAGGCCAACCCACCTCAGCCCACCTTGGCCCAACCCCGCCCGCAGGGGGTTTTCTGCAAAACCCCCTCTTCTTCCCCGCCGACCGAAGCTGCTCGGTGGCGTGGCGCCGGCCACCCGATGCCCCGGCCGCGGCCGCGATGCGCGCCGCCGCCCCCGGCGGCCATAAGTATCCCTCCGCGGCCACCGACGAACCCTAACCCCTATTTTCCCCTTTCCCCCACGGTCTCCGGCGCCCCAGGAACCCTAACCCTAACCCTTGCAGATGCCGGCCGCCCCGGACGATTCCGGCGCCGACGAGCCTCCTCCGGCCGCACCGTCTGCACCCACGCATCGAGGGTGAGCTCCTCTACCTCGCTGTGCTCTCGCCCTGGCCGATTAGGCGCTCTAGCGCCGCCGCGACGGAGCACCTGTCCCGGCCGCCGCTCGAGCTCGTCTCCGGCGACGCTCCGGCGACCAATCCGAGGCGGCGCCGCCACCAAATGGTAGCGCGCGTCGAGCTGCCTCTTTTCCCCCTTGCGCGCGCCCCTATCTCGCTCAGAATCGGCGGATTGAATTTCGCCCGAGCTCGATTTCGAGCTCATGGCCGTGGCTGACGTCATCATGACGTCATGCCCACGTCATATTTCCTTTTTCTATTTTCAGAAATTGTTTTAAAAATGATTAAATCTTGTGAAATTCATAAGTAATTCATTTTAAATCAGAAAAATATGTATAATATATCAAAATTTTCAGAAAAATGAGATCTACAATTTGGTAGCAAAATCATGCATTGTTAAACAACTTTGAACCCTAGTTGTTTTAGAAGAACTAATTGTACCCCTCTGAGGTTCCGGAACTGCTAACCCTAGTCCCGTCGAACCACAGTTAAATTGATGATGTCTTAGGGTTACTTCAGTACCTAATTAACATGTCATGTCATCATACTTGTATGTGCATTGCATTATGCCATGTGTTGATTGTTGTTCTACCTTTCCGGTGTTTGCTTCTTCGCGATCGATAGAACACATGCCGAGACGATGAAGATCGACAACACCGAAGGTCAATGTTTGTCCATCGACGAACAAGTCAAGCATGGGATCTCCGAAGATCCATATTGGTTTGTCAGGGACAAAGGCAAGCCCTAGCCTGGTTCATATTATGATTTCGAAATGCTTTTACTTCTGGTTCCTACATATCGCATTCGTTTCCAATATGTTTTATCGGCAGGAATAGTTATCCTATGTGTGTTGCATTTACCATCCTTGTAGCCTAAATACTCGATCCACTCTGCTCCCAGCAAGACTAGGTTTGAGCTCGTGTGCATCGCTAGAGCCGTTGTATCGAATATGCTTAGCCATGCTTAGTTAACGAATTCTGATCCATCCGGTTGATGAATCAGAGCTGCGATTGAACCTAGTATGGCAGGATGACGTGGTAAGATCAGTGATGATAATAAACATGTTTAAAGGCTTGGATGGGCCGCCACATGGGGATGTGGTGATTTGACTCGTTCTCGCCGATACTAGGACCCGAGTTCTCGCCTTCGGAACCAAGGCGAGCGTACAGCCACACGGGGCCCATGGGAACCCCTTGGCCCGAACTTGCCTAGCTTACCCATGAGTCAATTAGTTTGCGAGTTCCATTTGGCATTCTGCATGGCGAAGGCGTGGAAAAGGTTTTCAAAGGTGCATCATACAGGGCGTGGCCGGGGTGAAGGATGCTGGAGGCATTGAACTGGATCCCCTGCGCACAATGACCGGGACCGCCTCGGAGAATGGCTACCTACGATGACGGAGTTCCCCAGTTAGATTGACTCATGGAATAGGCGAAGCAAGGGAAAGGTTTTGGTCGACCACCCTCTCGGCACACCAAGGAAGTGCCAATGATATGGTGATAAGAGTCGATCAGTGCGTGTGGATAAAGTTGTACACCCATGCACGGTTAAATCTTTTCAAAAAGCCGTGTCCACGATTACGGATGACTTAGTGATGGATTATGTGATCATAGAAAACTTAAACCTAATCGTAAAACTTGGCAACAATGTGAATATAATGATCCCTCATCAGGGTATCGAAGAGGTGACCCTAGTTGATTGATTCAACTGATGATGAAGATTTGATGGATTCAATATGATGATCAGTAGAGCTAGAAATGTTGCTCTCTTATCCCCTTTTAAAATGATCTGGGTAGACGAGCTTCTGCTCCCTCTTGTTTTACAAAGGAAAACTGGCTTTCCGCAAAATAAGCTCCACATAAAGCCTCGCGTACCCGCTTTGCTAACAGGTTGTACTAAGTCTTGCTGAGTCTCTGTACTCAGCTTTGCATGCTTTGTTTCAGACGAAGACGCTCCAACAAATGGTGGTTTCTAGGTCGACATCGACGAGTAGCTTGGGATTCCCGGTGGCGACCGGAATCTATGGGATGGGACGTCACCGTTATGCTCCTGGCCTCTTAGGCCTTTTGCTATCTTGCTATTTAGAATAGCATAACTTCGCTTCCGTTGATTGATGAATTGTAAGGTCAGTGACCTCTGCTTGTAATACTTTGGTTCTTCGCTCGGTTATGAGCTTGTATTACTCTTTGAGTCGTAGAGTCACTGTTGTGTTACCGATTCTCACCCTGTAGGCCCTAGAGATCTAGGTTAGGCTTATGCCAGATGAGGATCTGGGTTTGTCTAGCCTACGACCCCCGGGGTCGCCACAGCCCTTCCGCGCGCTCTGCCGCCTCCGCCTCCGCGACCTCCAAGTCCAGCTGCTGGGCCTCAACGCCGGCGGCGGCTACCTCGTCCTCCTCCTCCTCCGGGTGGAGCTGGCGGCACATGTGAACAACGTGCTCCCAACTCATGTGGTCCACCATGGATGGATGGTAGGGTTAGCTTGAGGTGTGCCCGTCGCACCCGACGGTGTCCACCATATATAGCCACGGCGGGGCGGGAAACGGCGTTGGCGCGCAGGTTGTTTCCCGCGCGCGCGAAACGCCGGCGAAACTTGCCAATGTATTGGGCGCGCGCGGGAAAATCGTCGTCGCGCGGGAACAGTTAATCGCCGCAGTCCTCGACGGGACGTAAAACGCCATTAGCGACCTTGACGCTGTCCCGGGATAAAATATGCATCCAACCGCTGAAGCTACCCCCGACGCAAACGGTCGCCGTGGGCCACAACGTATCCGCGGCTGACCTAAACGGACATTTCGGCGTCCGAAATGCGTCGGCCCGCTGGAGATGCCCTAAGATAACTTCTATACGGAGTAGTACGGAGTGACGGAGTACTACACAATTCGATCCGTTTTCTTTGGGCAGGTGAAGATGACTGAACAGGCAAAATCTAGTTGCGAGCGCGCGTCAATAATTTGGCGAAGGACAGAAAGAGCCTAGTCAGGCACGACGTGCCTGAGTCGTGGGCCTGACATCGAACCGCCAATGCCAACGCGCCACGCCACCCCCCTACTCTGCTCCCTACTCTGCAACGGCCAGGTCCTACCCCCTCTACTCTATCGCCATCGCCGGGCTGTCACCGCAGAAAAAACTTTTACCACGCACGCAGCTCGACCACCACTCTACACGCCCCACCAGTCAGCCGGACTAACTTGCTACTGGATTAGCCGCGTGGGCCCGGGATGTCATGGAGGGTGGGTACATTCAGCCGGTACACAAATTACCGGGGTCAAAACGAACGTGTCGGGAATGTCACGGTCTCGCAGATCGTGTGGCTGGAACTCCGCGCACCGGCGTGGGCCCCACCCGTCAGCGCACCGCGCTCACGGCATTTCTCTGGAACTCCGGGCACCACAAATTACGGGAACGCCCCTGCCGCCGAGGAGCAGCGACCCCAAACCCCCAAAACCCCTGAAGCAGAGAGAGAGAGAGACCAGACCAGCAAGCAGAGGGCAATGCCGTCCATCCGCGCGCTCAAGCGGCTCGCCGACTCGCGCCCGCCGCCGCCCCAGCCGCCCGCGGCGGCGGCGGCGGAGGAGAGCCCGCCGCAGCATTCCTCCTGCTCCTCCTCCTCGCCGCCGTGGCCCGCGCCGTCGCCGGCCTACCCGCTGCGGGACTTCCCCGGGAGGGAGGCGGCCGCGCTCTGCGGCGCGTTCCGGGACAACGTGCGCTGGCTGCTCAGCCGGTGGGGCCCCGTCCCCGTCCCCGTCCCCGCCCCAGCGGCCGATGCCGCCGCCTCCCCGGCGCGGCGGGCCTTCCTCGCCGACGACCGCGCCCGCGCCGTCGTCCCCATCGTCGCCGTCGAGGTGCTCGCCGCCTCCTCGCCCGCCCCGCTCTGCGAGCTCTGCCGCTGCGCCGGTGAGTCCCGCGCGCCTCGGCCCCCCGCCCAATTTCTGCTACCTGGCTACCTCCTCCCGTGGTCGGGCGCGGTTGCGCGCGCCGCCTCGCCGGATTAGGTTTTTAGCCCCGATGGTTTCTTGGTCGCGGTTGATTTAGGCGAACTGGAGTTGCTCTTGCGAATCATTTCCCCACTTCGTGATCTGAGGAAGAAGCGCGGTTCTGATTGAGGATTAATTTTGCAGCAGTAGCACTTTCTTGCAATTTGTTAATTTCCGCGTTTCAGGCAATTCGAAAGCGCGTCCCAAAATTCCACGAATGAATGGATCAATCATAGCATCTGCATCTGCTTCCTGTTCTTGCATTTACAGTCACCCTAGATTATTTTCCCCCTCTGCACATTACCTGGACCGGATTCGACGGGCTCCATCTAGCCGGTTTCAAATTGTTTTGAATCCGTTTCCTGAAATGGCAATGCTGGCTGCAATGATGGCCTCTGGCCTCTTAAAGTCTTTTTCCCCATCCTGGAAAAGTGGTAGTTTGCACATTCATGGGTTGGTTCCTGCTGCTGCTAGTATTTCTCTGACCGTATAATAATCCCTATCATCAGTCAGTAAATAACAAGGACACGGCGAACAATTTCAGGTTGGAGCCACCACTGGGTGTCAAAGCGGAGGTACCATTTCATCATCCCAGCGGATGCCAACTGGGACCAGCATTTCGGCACGGACATGCTCCTTGCACGCGACGACCACCTCCTCCATGGCCTCATCCACAGCAATGGCTTCGGTCACCTTGTCGCTCTCCGTGGTCGCGAAGGTGGCTCGACCTCCCTCTCTGGCCGTGACTTGATGGATATCTGGGATCGCCTTTGCTCTGCTCTCCGTGTTAGGTAACAAGATTTACCAGTTCTTCTTATGTTCAGACATTCCCTGCATATGCGCTTGTTTATGAAATACCATAACTGCTCAACTGAAACTGATTAATCACTGTTCTAGTTCAACGCGCTTTTGAATATGCAAATAGTAGAACTTTTTGCATGTGTGCATGATGGTTCTGAACTATAAACTTGTAATGGAGATCTCTGCTTCATTTGTCTTCTGACCTTTGAGGGCCTTCTGCGCAGGGCCGTTTCTTTGGTGGATCTCTCCAGGAAGCACTCTCTGGACCTCCGCCTCCTGCTCGGTGTGGTGAACGGTGAGACATGGTTCACCCGCTGGGGATATTGCCTTGCCAGGGGCAGCTTCAACGTGTCCCCTGCCACATATGCTGCTGCTTTGGAAGCTCTGGCTTTCCTGCATGTTGACCATCTCCGCAGCCGACATGTTCGTCGTGTGGTCACCGTCTACCGCCGCTTATCCAACAAGCCGCTGACCAGTGTCCGTGAGTTCCTCCGCTGCCTACTTGACTGGAAGCACCATGAACCACCCCTTTCACCGCCTCCTGCAAAGCAATGCCCCTGGCTGCCATTCCTGCCGCCAAAGCCGTGCCCGATGAAGAGGCAGGTGCAGCCGAGGCAGGGGCAGCAGTGCAAGCGCTTTGAGGATGCGGTTGACCTGGCCCATTGTCGGTTTTCCAAGAGCCGTCTTCTACATGCCGCAGAGGTGGTTGTTGCCAAGCTGCTTGAGCATGGAAATGGTGCAGAGATGACACGGCAGGCACTGCGAGATGCCTCGAGGGGTGACATCGGCGATACTGGCCTCCTTGACTTCGTCATCAAGTCTGTTGGTGACACCATTGTTGGCAACCATGTCGTGCGCCGACTGCCCAATGCCACGACGCGTATTCTCCAGTTCAGCCTGGAGGAGTGTGAAGAGCCAGTGCAAATGGATGTTGAGGTAGAACACCCCTCTCCTGAAGCACGGTGGGCGGGGGGCTCAGTGGATGTTGAGCGTGATCTGCGTGCTGTCTACCGAGCAATGGTGAAGGCGCTCAGTGAGGCAGCACAGGCTGTGCTGGACTGCAAGCACTGGGTGAAGTGCTGGGGCCTTGGGGACGAGTCTGATGATCAGCTAAGGTTCCTGGCCGAGTGGCAACCGCAACCTTGGGAAGCTGATGATCTTACACGGCCAATGCCAGCGGGGGAGATTGTTGTGGTGCCACTCCATACATCGATTGGGGAGCTTCTCGTCGAGGCAGAGCATGCGCTGAGGGACACGTACTGCTTCTTTGAGGAGTTCCATGCTGAGAAGCTTGATGGTATTACTGGGGAGAAGTGGGATCCAGTGGTGCTTGGTGGGGCAGAGTCTGGGGACACGATCGGCGTCCATGGTCATGGGGCAGACATGGAAACTGGGCTGCGGTGTGAGGGCGGGCTTGACGCGTGGGAGGTGAGGTGTGTGTGTGGTGCGCAGGATTACGACGGCGAGCGTATGGTGGTGTGTGACATGTGTGGTGTCTGGCACCACACCCGATGTGTCGGCATCGAGGACAGCGTGTCTGTTCCGCCATTGTTCCTGTGCATACTCTGCGGCGGCGAGCTCATGGGCCCGATTCTGAAGGACGCACTGGTAACGTAGTGACTATTCTTCTTCTGCCTTCCAAGTTCCCTTGGGTCCACAATGCTCCATGATGTTAGGCTGACGAGATAAAACCAGTTCTGAAATCTTTTTTCTGTAAATTGGGTTGTTGTGGTATATGTTTAGTTTAACTCCGAAACTATATATAGAAGTTAGCAGAGGATATGGGGATCAGTAGACAGCAGTAGATGGGGCGGAAGTCCCATCCTATCCATGCTGGTTGCACAATCCGGCTGGAAATTTTGTAATACCTGATACATCACAGAAGATGGTATAGCTAGCTAGATGTAAATACATGTTCTGTGGTTGTATCTTGTGCTGTCTCTGAATCCTTCCAAGTGGTGAATCTATTATACAGACAAATCAAGTGTTTATACTAGTTTGGTGTTTGTCTTGTCTTGTTGGTGCGTCCAACAGATTTTCCCACTTGTTTGATAGCTTCTGTTTGAGTCTTTGAGACATCTGCTTCCAGTGCAGATCAGGTTCTGTAATCAGTGATATTCCTGTGTTTTTGTGTGAGAACGGGAACCAGCAAACTCAGGCAATTAATTTTCTTAGAAGCAGAGCGATCATTCTATTGGTTTAAACATCAGTGCAGCGATTGTTACCTGGCCCTGCTAGATGTCTGTAAAGATTGATGAGACTTAATCTCCCAGCATAGGATTGCAGTTTACCTCTCCAGCCAGTAATACATTGAGGATTTTGTCTACTAAAGGTCTTAATGTCATCATCTCTCCATAGTTTTTCATAATGAAGTGGAATCCCTAATTACTTATTGGGAGAGGATCCTACATTACAACCAGAAAATTCTATAAATTGTTGGACTTCACCATCTTCCATTCGTATAGGAACGAGCTCACTTTCACCATCTTCTAAGGAGCCTGCTCAAAACAAGTAAAGAACCACTTGAGGTTTCTATTTTGTTCTGTCTTACTCTCTACTAAGAGAATAGAGAATAATATCATTTTCTATTCTCCATTGTGTGCGTCACAGAACACAACATCTCCAAGGAGTCCGTTTGTACAATCACACGCTTTGTCAGACCACTGCAGTCAACAACGCATAGGCTGTTTACCCTTAACAGTGTCCCTATCATCTTCTTGCTGGATTTGCATCAGTGAAGTCAAATAGCTCACGACACAACAGATTGTTCAGCTAGCCGTTTTCACTTGATGTGTACCAGTCATAATGGACGATGTAACAGTTTAATAAAGCTGACCTACCCGTGAAATCAGACCCTGATCCATACATTGGAGAAACAAAGAAAATACAAAAAATGAAAAACAAAACGAAAAGGGCAAAAGGATAAGGCAAAATTTGTCATCCCACGGTACACACCATGTTCAGTTGATTTTCCTAAATGCTTCACTAAACTAACCCGCGTCCATATGAGGTTTTTTCAGGAGTTGTTAAAATTATTGACAATATTTTGCGAGAAGGTATAGAAACTTGTTACGGTCTCATTGATTCACATTTGATCCAAAAACGTAGGAAATAGGAAATAAACATGAATATGATAAGATTCCATGTGCAAACCATATGAATTTCGCGAAAGTGGGTGATGTGGGTACAACCAATCGTATATGCTAAGATGCATAATCAAATCAAGATTAAAACAAATAGCCCCACAAAAAAGATTAAAACAAATACAAAGGTGAGATTAGGTTATCATAAACGCAACTTATGGCATTTTCCTTGTTCTTTATTTGTAGACATTGTAATAAAGAGGTTTGAGTCAATTGTAGAATTCATTGTTTTCCCTTTGGAATCTAAACCAAAGGAAAAAATTCCTCTATTTTTTTTCTTATGCTCCAGCCTCCAGGCCTCTGAATCAAATGGATGAGGGCCTGTTTGGTTCAAAGGATTTACAGAAGTAAGAATGGAAAAAATTTAGAAACAAAATGTCATGGCATCTCAATCCTACAAGAATTGAAAACGCAAGATTTTGTATTGCATGTTGTTTGATTGCGTCGCAGAGAAACATGAAAATTGTTGTGAAGAATCCTGTGTTTTCCGTAATTTCCATAAAAACAAATGAAAATTTCCATGAGGTTGGATCTAAGGGAAAATATTCCTATGAAATTGCATGCAAAGTAGACTATAGAAAATATGTGTATGGACCTAAATCCTATAAACCAAACAAGTTCTATAGAAAAATTCCTAAGAAATTGAATCATCCAGAATCCTTTACCTCAAATAAGCCCCTTGAATAGTGGCACTAAAGAAAAAATTCCTATTTCTATGTTTTTCCTCCACCGTTCTTATGAATCAAAGAGACCCCTTAATTCGTTTGTCTTGTGGAAAAGAAAATATCATGAAAACACCACTGCAAAATTAAGTAAGACTATATATGGACTTTAGTTGGGCTAAATTTGAATTCAGATTTTTTTTTTGAAAAAAATACGAGGATGTAAACAATATTATAATCTAGTAGTGTAGTTTTTTCAAAACCAATTATGTTGTACACTAGGCTCAGTAAAAATGACAAGTGGGTGAAGAGTAATTTAATGATACTTCCTCCGTTGCAAAAAAAGATGTCACATGTTATAAATTTGGATATATCTATACACTAAATCTCGTCTTGATATATTTGTACTCAGACAAACATATGGCATACATTCTTTTTGGGACGGATGAAGTATTTTATTATTTTTATTAAATGTCAAATGCAATGTATTCATTCTGAAAATTTACACATTGGTAGAATGCAACATTGTCTATTTTTAAAGATTTCTTAAATAAATCAAAAAAAGTTGAAGTTTCAAAAAGAAAAAAAGCAGTACATGTAGCTGGGATACACTTGGGAGTTCCGCATATTTTTTTTTTGCATGGTAATACGATTCTCATTGATAAATAAAAGACGAGATACAAAGTACGTATACACCGATCTTACGGATCTGGAAAGATAGGATAAACCTACGTGACAAACCAACGCCTATCCACCTTCTTTTGCACCACCGTAGCCGCCACCAAGGAAAAAATGGGCAGATCACCTCTTCACCTGAGCTCGACGCGGCTCCATGGCTGATCATCAGCTTTTCGGACCTCCAATGTAGTTTGCCATATGACAAACCATTGCCGTTGAAAGAATCAGACCAGGGCAGCATGTCCCTGGACACGCCATCGAACTTCAGCACTGGCACCCACGCACGACGATGTCGAAGTAGGGAACCAGAACCATCCGCCTTCAACCACGAACCCACCACAAGGTGCACCATCTTCCAGTTGTCACCAGTACAGACCACCGTCTGCACTACTTCTGGACGAATCCTCTCTGCTCCACCTTGGCGTCGGAGACCACGCCGCAGCAACGGGGACAGAGCAGGAGGAAAAAACCATATGATGGAGTCGTCGCCGCCGCCTCGCCGACACCATCCATGAACCCTAAAGCCACCGATCTGAAAGATCGGCAAGCACACAGTGCCACCAACTCCGAGACGCCGCCATAAAGGACAGCACCGGTGTGGGAGAAGAGTTGAGGCAGATTTATTTGCCCGGGCGCCGCTCCGTATATATACACGACGGAGTAGCAGAGAATACGTGTATTCGTGCAAATATGTATCCGACCGGGGACCGTATACTCCCGTCCTCTACCTGGACTCCTCTAGCCAACGTCCTACTACGATCTCGCCTGTCCGATTCGCCCCCAACCTCCCACCGCTTCCTCCTTCCCCACACACGACGACCGCCGCGGCCACCGCCTCGCGTCGCCGGGGAGGGCCCGCCCGATCGCGCCGGCCATGGTGCACAGCGCGTACGACGCCGTCGAGCTGGTCTCCGGCGTGCCGGGCCGCATCGAGGCCGTCGCCTCCCACGCCGGGAAGCTCCTCGTCGCGGCCTCCGACTGCTCCCTCCGCATCTACTCCCCGCCGGCCCCCGCCGACGGCGAGATCCGGAGGGACGGGCCCTACGCGCTCGAGCGCCAGGAGCAGCGCCTCTGGCGCCGCGCGCCCTCCGCCATGGAGGCCAGCGCCACCCGCGACCTCCTGCTCTCGCTCTCCGACTGGGTCGCCCTCCACCGCCTCCCGGGCCTCGAGACCGTCGCCGTCGTCTCCAAGACCAAGGGCGCCAACGTATTCGCCTGGGATGACCGACGGGGCCTGCTCGCCGCCGGCCGCCAGAAGCGCCTCACCATCTTCCGCCTCGACGGTGAGAATTCGGTCGATTGCTTTTTGTTATACTCCAAGCAGCATTTTATTTTGCTTGCCATTGGTTTTGGCCGTTTGATCGATTGAGGTCTCGGTGGACCTAGAAATCGCCCGCTGGTACTTGGTAGCCTCAATTCCTAGAATTGCGCTACTCTGAGCGTCCACAGTGATCTAAAAGATTCAGACAATTCACAACTTAGGAGGGGGTCGAATTGGTGCCCAGAGTTGGTAACTGTAAAAGCATTGGCACTTGAATATGCTCCCTCCGGACGATTTTAATCGTCGCGGGGCTTAGCTCAGTACGTACATGCAACTAGTGTATGCCGGCGTCAATTAAAACAGACCCGAGGTAGTAGATTGCAATTCCTGGTCCCTAATTGCGGTTTTAGTAAAGCGATATGATTCCGTGATCATCAGAATATTTAATAATTAAATCCGTTGAAGTGAGAAACCTTCACTGAAGAGTTTAAAACTTTTGATTGATCCATTGCTATTTACTCAGATTTTCCATGGTAGGAAATACACACCTTCTATGCTCTTTAGTTTTTGCATGCTAAGCACACTACAATATTTGAATCAGGAAAGCCTCATATTTTATTATTATTACGGATCGAGTTTTCTTGATGTAATTCTGACATACTATAACTGCTAATGTTGCTAGATGATTTCATATGCTAATGATACGGTATCTCCTTAACCCTGAATACTGTATTACTTTTTAAAATTTATGTTATAATAATCTCGAGACATCAAAATCAAACGTTCCATGAAACTTTGTTCTCTACTTTAAAATGGTTGTAAATTTTTGTTGGCAAGGGAGAATTTGCAAATGTGACCATGTTTGAAATTCGGAAAAGCTTATGAAGTACTAGTTTCTTCATTGAAAATGCAATAAAAAGTGACTCACAGTGTTGCAAGACCAATGTAGAGAAGACTAACTGTGTTTAGCACTTAGCAGTATCTAGTACCTTATGTACTAGTAGAGGCCTCCACATGCCTTCAAATGTTAATTTTCCCGTGGTACATGTTTGATAGATTTGTGTAAGCTTCTACGGGAATCTGGAAATATGTCAAATGGTTAAAATTGTTCTGAACAGGTAAGGCAACTTAATTTCTGTTTGTCAGGTGGGCGAGAATTTGTCGAGGTGAAGGAATTTGGTGTTCCTGATATGGTGAAATCAATGGCCTGGTGTGGTGACAACATATGTATTGGGATTAGGAGGGACTATATGATCATAAATAGCGTGACCGGAGCATTAACTGAAGTGTTTTCTGCTGGGAGGATTGCTCCTCCATTAGTTGTGCCTCTTCCTACCGGTGAGCTCCTCCTTGGAAAGGTATAGTACTTCTTTATGAGTTTCTAGTTGTTTTTTCCATCACATGATGTTGTTTGGCAGTTTGATCGTAGCATTTTGTGGTGTTGTTTGGTTCAAATAACTATTTGACAACTTGATATGCTTTACAATAAGAATGAGCTGTTCTAAACGCGTTGAGTTTATTCTCGTTATCTTTCCACTGATACATAAGCAATAACTAAGTTGAATGCCACTTTTTGTCGAATTGCATCCACAATTTGAGGAAAATACAATCTTGTCTTGTGAATGTTTCGACCACAGTTGATGTGAAACCTTTAGTTTAGATGCACTATGACACAATGCTAGGAACCAGTTAGAATGCGTTCAAACTTTATAATTTGTCTATCAGAAAGGACTGCTTGATTCAGATTCCTGAGCATGCTTGATGTGACATGAAAAGTGTATGGGAAGCTGACACGAGTTTGAAGTCACTGAGACTCATAACAAGTACAAAGTATCTCATTTATCTTTTTTTTTTACTTTTTCCAGGATAACATTGGAGTATTTGTTGATCAAAACGGGAAACTTATTCAAGATGGCCGGATAATTTGGTCAGATACTCCTGCTTCTGTTGTTATACATAAGCCGTATGCCGTGGCACGTCTGCCACGACATGTTGAGGCAAGTTCCTTTCTCTTGTATATTCAGCGCCGAAGAAAACATTGGAAATCATAAGTTTCATTCCCAACCTAATCTACTAAGTATTACTTCAGATACGGTCTCTTAGAGCTCCCAGTGCATTGGTTCAGACGGTTGTCCTCCGTGATGTTCAGAAGCTTGTTCAAACTGACAACTGTATACTTGCTGCGCTTTCCAACTCGGTCTATGGTTTGCTGCCTGTTCCTATTGGTGCGCAGGTATGGTGTTTAGTTTATTAAAATTGATTGGTATATCGATGTCAATATTTACATATTTTCCATTTTAGGTAGCACTAATCACAACATTGCTGTTTCACTATGTTTCGCCTTTTATCATACGTTAAATATCATCTGAGAAATCTTGGTGAATTTAGTGCCTATCACATAGTTGCATTGATTGAATATGCAGCAGAAAATTAGCAAAATTAAATGTTTGACCTAGTGATCCCTCTTTTGAGAAAACAGACCAACCGGATTATGTATTAGGCTGTAGACAAGGATCTATGTTTTATATTCTTCTTATGTCACCAGTTGCAGTGTAGATTCTTTCTAATAGTTACAACTTACAATGTGAAGCCTTTTACATTTTTACTTGAGTGTTAATTTTTTGAAATGTCAATTTAACATTAAATCATTTTTCAAGAACCTTGAAAGTCGTTAGGCATGATTTATTCCAGTTCCTTACATATAAATCTTTTGGTCTGTAGATAGTGCAATTGACTGCCTCTGGAGAATTTGAAGACGCGTTGGCATTGTGTAAGTTACTTCCTCCAGAGGATTCAAACCTACGAGCTGCAAAGGAAAGCTCAATACACATGAGGTATGTTCAGATTGCTCGGTCAGATGGCCGCAATAGTATTCATTTTGCACTTTCCAAGTCAGTTGATATTTATATGTCATTGCATGACATGATTGGGTAGATGCTATTCCACTTTATTCAAGCTATTTCAATCACTGAAGCCCATCACTGTACTTTTGTGTTGAACCTGTCATCAGGGAATCACATATGAGAAAACCCTTATATGTTACTGGAACTTGGGGTTTCATGATACACAAAATACACTCTTATTCGAATTGCCATCATATCCTCCACTGGGCCTGCGCGTTAACATGACCCTTTTTTCAGTTCAAGAATTCCCTTATGGGCCTGTCCTTTATCACTGCCCCCCCCCCCCCCCCCCTGCTTTTCTCCATTCTCCATGACCGTGAGGTGAGAAGAAGATGGCACGTCTTTGGCCACCGCTCACTGCATCAGTAGTGGCAAGGGCAGCGTCTGCTGGTAGTGAGGTTGAGGCGGCGGAAAGGACCCGCCCGCATCTCTAGGGAGACCTGAGTACATTGCTAACAAGATGCTACGGTTTCACAGCCCTCAGGCCAGGCAGTTCTGATAGTCGGCTGCAGCCCTGTCCACACCATCATTGCGGGCGGCGTAGCTGGCAGACCTGACCTCTTTGACTCTTGTTAGAAATAGGTGGGGTTGTGTCCAATGATCTCACTCTGGCACCAGCATGTTTGTGGATGTTCTCAGAGTTATCACTGATGGGTGATGGCTAATGTTTGTGGATGCTCACATGTACCCCTTTTTGTAGACTATAATCAATCAAGTTTAACAGTGAAATTTAAAAAGCGAACTCGTCAAACATAGGAACTGTGAACATCCGTGGTAGATTTTTATTGGGTTCTGTTTTAGTCTACAGTCAAAGCAGATGAACATCCAACTAATGATTTTCATGTTTTCTTATAATTTCGCAATTTGGGTCGTTGCATATAACCAACTAATGTCTATCCTTTTTATTCATGAATCAGATATGGGCACTTCTTATTTGATAATGGGAGCTATGAGGAAGCAATGGAGCAATTTTCGGATTCACATGTGGATATTACATATGTGTTTTCTCTATACCCATCTCTTGTTCTGCCTCAAACACACATTATAGGTGAACATGACAAGCTCCACGACCTGCCAGAATTAGCAAGAGAATCATCTGATGTGACAGATGAAATGGAATCATACTCTTTGCAACTTCATGACTCTGATGATAAATCTCCACTGGAGAACAAGAAAATGAGTCATAATTCTCTAATAGCCCTTGTGAAGTACTTACAGAAGAAAAGAAATGGGATTATTGATAGAGCGACGTCTGAAGTAACAGAGGAGGTGGTCTCTGGAGCTGTGCACCATAGCTTAATCTTATCTGAGCCATATAAGGCAAAGAAGCCAAATAAGGTAATAACTGTTGAAGTGCCTGTCTTGTTGCAAATGTTGTACTCCCTCCGATTCATATATACTTGACACTAGTATAGATGTATCTAGATCCATATTAGTTGCCTCTATTTTAGTTCTAGATACATCTATACTAGTGTCAAGTAATATGAATCGGAGGGAGTAACTATTTGTAGTAGATGTGGAGTTATTGCAGAAAGCAGGGTTTTAGTATAGAATAAGTAAACGAGGCACTAATTTGTCCCAGATATTTAGAGTTGCGGAGTCAAAACTACAAATACAAACATACACACTCAAGGGTCTAAGGTTTCATAAGAATCAAACTCCTAGACGTCCATGATATTCTCGTTCCAGTGAACATGATGTAAATGCAATTCCCTGGTGTGGCAGGAACATTCTGGTGTAGAACAACAGTTGCCTTAAATTTCTTGTCAGGACAGCATGCTATGATCCTATCCAAAGTTCTTGGGCCTTGTGTATGTGGGTCTGCAGTGTCTATTGTACATATAACTGCAAATCAAGGTATTTATTTGTTAATAACTATAAAGGAAAGCTCATTCAGTGATTCTACTTGTTTTTATTGTCAGAAACGACCCCAGACGCTTAGAAGTTCTGTTGCTAGAGAATTGGCGACTGTACTGGACACATCTCTTCTTCAAGCTCTTATTCTTACAAGACAGTCATCAGGAGCTGTTGAATTATTGAAAGGACTCAACTATTGTGATTTGAAGATATGCGAGGAGTTTCTGAAGGAAAGGAGCGATTATATGGTGTTAATTGAGCTCTATAGGAGCAATGACATGCACCGTGAAGCTCTCCAATTACTCAATCAGTTGGTTGAAAAATCGAAGTCTGAGATGGCAAATACTGATTCTATTAAAAAAATTAACCCGCAAATGATCATTGAATATCTCAGGGTATTGTTCTTTCTCCTTTATTATCAAATATAACAGATACTGCTCTACACTCTCATGTATACATACTCAAAACAATTAAAAAAAAAGCAAACAGTGCTGAGTTGCTGCTGGTTGCATCGTGTTTTCTTTGTCTAAAATGATCTTTGTAAAGTTTGACAAGCGAATGTCTTAATGTGCACTTATATTTCATAAATGTGGAAGCATCATCAAAATATTGAATTCAAGATGCGCTTCATTGTTTCAGAATTGCATTTCTTTACATATCCTGTGCATAAACATTATTGCATGATTACTTCTAGATTATTAGACTTTTAGTCCTAGTTTATATGCTTGCTGTTGGTGGGATCATATTATATTTGGTTTTTGCGAATATTAACTGGCTTCCTGGAATCACATGCTGGCATTAGAGAAATTTGTTGGCAGCAGTAATATTTTCAATTTTATCATTTGGTGTGTGTTTAAGTTTATCGTTTGGACATTGCCCTACATATTAGGGAGTCAATACCCTTGTCACATTCTTCTATTGTTTTTAAAGCTGATGTGAGATTTTGTGGTGTTTTGTGCAGCCCCTTTGTAGATCTGACCCAATGCTGGTTTTGGAGTCTTCTTTGTATGTTCTTGAACGCAACCCGTCAGACACTATTGAGCTCTTTTTGTCTGAAAACGTTCCAGCAGATTTGGTAAATTCATATCTGAAACAGCATGCTCCAAATTTGCAGTCAACTTACTTAGAGCTAATGCTCTCAATGAGTGAAACGGGGATCAACCCTAATCTACAAAATGAGTTGGTATGTTATCTTTGTATTGTCACTTTGTAATTAAGTAGCATGTTATTTTATGTTATTGAGACAATCTTACATCCATAAGCTGTACTTACAAAGTTTGCCATATATGAATTTTTTCTAATCTTATATTCGAACTTTCCGGCCTGAAGGTGCAACTCTACCTTTCTGAAGTTCTTGACTGGTACAAGATTCTGAAGGATGAGGGAAATTGGACTGATAAAACGTATTCCCCAACGCGGAACAAGTTGATATCTACATTAGAGAGTAATTCAGGTTACAATACAGACACACTTCTTAAACGTCTTCCCCAGGATGCTCTTTTCGAAGAGCGTGCTATAATGTACGGGAAAATGAATCAACATCTCCGTGCATTATCTCTGTATGTTCATAAGGTAACTGCTCTGATGATGTGCTTCTGGTATCTGCTGGTACAATTGGTTAATGAATGGATTAGTTTGAACTTTCAAAGGTTACTCAGAATAACCTATGCACTACTTTGCAGCTCCACATGCCAGAGCGCGCAGTTGCATACTGTGATCGTGTTTACGAGGAAGGAGCGCAGCAGCCTTCCAAGTCCAATATTTATTTTAATCTTCTCCAAATTTATCTAAACCCAAGAAAAGCTGAAAAAGAAATTGAGCAGAAAATTATTCCAGTGGCATCACAGTACCCTGGAATTCAGAGGGTTAGCTCTACTACTAAGGTCAGAGGTGGGCGTATGGGTAGAAAGGTTGTTGAGATCGAAGGGGCTGAAGACATACGCTTTAGTACTAGTGGAACAGATAATGGCCGAAGTGATGGCGACACGGATGATGTTAGTGATGGAGGCCCTATAATGTTGAATGAAGCACTTGAATTGTTAAGCCAAAGGTGGGACAGAATAAATGGTGCTCAGGCTCTTCGGTTGTTACCCAGAGACACAAAACTGCAGGTAATTATTGTATTTGTTCGGAAAATATGACAACTCCCGCTTTCATTGTGGCATTGTGTCAAAAGCAACAAAAAAAAAGAGCTTCCATGTTAATGTAGTATTCACCTTCTCTTTGAATACATGACATATTACTGTTAGCTGCTGCGTTTTATGTTGTTCAGGCTGTTGTAAGAGACAAAAAATCACCCCTTAAAAAGATGATCACAGTTCTGCGGCTTCTGAGATTTTTTTGTTCAGAAATTTGTTGCTTCAGCTGTTTAGTTTCATCTTTCAACATGTCCAGTTGCTAAAGCTTCTGAAAAGTCAAATAATTTGGTGTGAATGCTTGCAGGATCTGGTGTCATTTCTTGAACCACTACTTCGGAACTCTAGTGAACATCGGCGCAATTATATGGTTATCAAAAACTTGATTCTCCGAGCAAACTTAGAGGTTAGCTTGTGTCATTTTTTCTTGTACCTGTATTCCTGTGTTTGTCCTTGGGGGATGCAAGTATGTTTCCTACCAACTTTGTACTGAATCCCCGACACTTATTATGGATCGGAGGGAGCAATAGATTCAACTTTAGTGTTTTGTTTTACCAGGAAAGAGTTGGGGAGCCCCCTACGGTATTATTTTCTCTACTTAAAAACTGGTACATATGTACATGAAGCATGGGCAAAACCCCAAAAGATAGGACACACTCAACTTTAGACTAGGTCACTGTATGGGAAAATAAGAAATATACGCCAATTACAAGCTAAGAAGCCAGTCCCTAAGGGGCTGCTGATGGACATGATTCGCTTAGTGAAGAAATAACCCAGTTTCCCATTCAAGAAGCACCTTTGAGAGAGAGATACAGAGATCTTGATTTTGGAAAATGAAAGCGTTTCTCGATTTCCAAATGCCACACCACTGCGGTAGCAATCTCCAGGAAACAGGGCCCTCTAAAGGCCAACTTAGCCCACTGCAGCATGAAACAAAACTGACCGAGGGATCCCAAGACATGGAAACATCATCTCAGCATTTCTTAGCATACATACAGCCAAAGAAAAGTTGCAAACGATCTTCCAGTATTCCCTAGGAGCACAGAAGCAGTTTGGACCCAAATCAAGAGGCACTCCACGGAAATAAACTACGCACAAACTTTTAACTTAGGAGTAACCTTGCTCTTCCGTAACCAGTGTTATTGCAGCTGATCCAACACTTAGGAAAACAAGTACTGATAATTATTTAACTAATGGTGTTGCGGCTTCTCTTATATGAAAACCTACTGTAGCATCTACTGGTCTTAAATTATATTTATTACTATATGTAATAATCTGTGCACTGATAATTAGGAAATACCCATTAACTTTGGATTTTGGTAAACTACTATCATTGTGCTGATAAATATGCTATCTCATCATGCATGACATAGTCGTATTACTGGCCTGGTTAACAGTTAGTTTTATCAAATAGCTTTGTTGCAATAGTGGAATGAATGAACTTCTGTTCTCAAAGGTTGCATCTACATATCAGGTAAAGGAGGATCTGTACAAGCGACGTCAAGCTGTTGTGAAGATTGATGGAGATAGCATGTGTTCTCTTTGTCATAAACGCATTGCAAACAGTGCTTTTGCAATTTATCCAAATGGACAGACATTGGTGCATTTTGTATGCTTTAGAGAATCACAACAGATTAAGGCTGTTAGAGGATCAAACTCTGGGAAACGTAGATGATATGGCCATACACCAGGTATAGATTCAAACTCCATATTCATGTATTGCTGTTCAGCCTATTATAGGCACTAGTATGTCAGGTGGCCGACCAATGTTGGTTGTCAGGGTCTCTGCCCTCACTTGAATATAGCTGTTGTTTGCGGTAACTATTGTAAATTGTAATGGTCTGAAATATGAGGTGTCCCTTCCCATATTACCGCTATCCAGTTTCATTTTCCCAAGCCTCAACCCTTTGCTATTGCCATGAGAATTGAACATTCCCACTCCCCAGTTTCCTTATATCTTGCTCATTAGTGATTGTTCATCTTGCAGATATCCTTTGTGTCTTGCAGATATCCTTTGTGTCTTTATTCTTAGAATAAATCAAGAGTGTGTGCTAACTTGATTCCACTTTCATATATGTATTTGATAGATCAGATGTCAATCACCAAAACATTCAGTTCGAACAACAGGGGAGAATTGGCCAATAACCATGCAAAATTTGGGTCATGCTTGGAGAAAGTTTGTCTGAATTCCTGTTCCAGTTTGAGCTTTCAATCTATGGCTTTGCCCGGATGCTTTTGTTGGATGTCGGCTTATGGAAATGCTTTTGTTGATCTTTACGGGATCTGAGTGGATTGCTTCAGAAAGCTTTTGACGGTGTGTTTTTGCTCTCTTGGGAGCCTTGTATTTAGAGTATATCTTGCATGCCAGAAAACTTATCTGAGTTTGTTGGAAGTGATCGTCATGATTACGTATAGTGTTCCGGCAGATACTCAAGCGTGATGTAAATACGTAATCGGCAATATCTTTCTGTTTGTATCAATCATAATACCACAAGAGTAAATATTGGCATCCACATTTTCTGAACATCGAGTAGATTTCTTAAAATTTCTGTAGTACTTTGTTCAAACTGTGGCATAAGTGTAGACCTACACATTTGCGAGGAAGTTTGATATTTCAACACATATCACAGGGCTGCACTTGGAAATATGTACTTTCCGAAACGACGGTGAATTATCTGTACACAGGGGCAGCTGATCTTGACTGTCGACCATCTCACTAAACGGTAGCCGTGACGAGCCGATCCAATTTTTTTTTGTGGAACATATAGAAATGGGGCATATACACAGAGAATAGGCATGTGCTTCTGCCTGCAGATGGACCCACGCAGCGACGCGTGGTCAGTATCGCAAGGTCACGGCGTTCTTTTGTTTACCACTGGGAAGAGTGCCTCTATCACGTATGAGGTGTTCAGTCTAGGACATGTATACTCCCAGTGCTCCAAAATTCGAAAACATCATCCTAAAAATGATGAAAATTCAAAAAGAAAAAAATATCGATATATACACAACATGCATCTACCATGTCCCACGGTTCCAAAAACAAATTCAAAACACACATATTTGTCCTTTTGGTTTCCAACATATACATTTGTCCCATTTGAAACCATAATTTTGGCCCATCATTCTTGACGTGAAATTTATGTATTTTGTTTGTCACACTACAAGCCGACCTAGAAGGCGCGAAGGCACCCTTCACGATGCCGCACAAGGCACCGACGCCAAAGATGAAGCAGAAATCATGGACCCAAGAAGCTTGCGAGGTAGACTGGTTGCGCCGCAAGTACGCGACTGCAGAGCGGAAAGGTTGGCGCACCGCGAAGGGTGTGAAGAAGTGGGTGGTCGCGAATACATCACACCTCACTATGCTGATCGCATACGCTAGCGCCGCTGAGTTAAGCCCATGGAGCGTGAGCGGCACCACGTACGTCCTGGGAAGCGCCTACCCGTCCACGCCTAGCTTCTTCAATGACAACGGCTTTGCGACGCCGAGGTTCTCGCCGCATTACGCCGACACCCTACCGCACGGCGGGTTCAACCCCAATGCCATGTTCTCCCTGACGTATGACGAGAGGCATCAACAAGCCCCAGGCGGCGACAACAATGTTCCCTTCACCTAGCGCCGGGTTCCGCTCGAGTTCGAGGCCAGTGCTGGTAACCCATTCGAAGGATGCCAACACACGGGGAGGAGGTGGAGGAGGAGGAGGAGGAGGAGGAGGAGGAAGAGGATGACATCGAGGAAGAAGACGATGACGAGGGCGAGGAAGAGGATGGGGAAGATGGCGAGGAGTATGCTGGCAAGATAGATGGTGGCGCTGAAAGGGCTGGCAAGAAGAAGAAGAAGGCAACAACTGGCACAAGAGGCCCCAAGTGGAAGCTGCTAGAAGATTAGTATTTGTGCGACTCCTGGAAGACGGTTAGCATCGACGCGATCATCGACGCTAATTAAAAAATATTGCGCCTATTGGAAGAGTGTCAAGACCTAGTTCGACGAGCACAAGTACCTCAACAAGTAGTACACCATCATGCAAATGAAGATGATCCAAAAGGCTATGTTGACCCAATGGAGCATCATACAAGTAACAATGAACCTCTTCCTGGCTACCATGCTGACATTGAACAAAGGCTGGATAAAGACACAAATGCGGTCAACCAAGTAAGTGAGCCGCCGTCCCTTCTTGAGTCTGTTTCGAACCGGTTATGCATTGATGTCTTTGCAATTTTTTGATTAGTTGGACAAGGCTCTTACCTTGTATCGGTCGAAGAACGATGGCAAACAGTGCAACTTGTTGCATTCTATTGCCACACCAAGCTGAAGGAGTGTGAGAAGTGTAGTTTGATGCGCATCTAGTTGGCGAAAAGCTAAATATGGCATCATTGATCTGAAAGCGCCGCTCGCAACCTCGGCGGGCCTTCCTATCGGCAGTAAGGCGATCAAGACCTTTGCGCTTGAAACAACGTCAGCCGGCATTAATAAGATGATCAAGGTTTCCTTATCATGGACAACAACGTCATTAATAGTGAAGTCATGTCGAATAACGTGATGGACACACACCCAAAAGGTATTGTAATGTGGTTAAGTCACAAAATTCAGCATTGTGATGCCGATATAAAATGTTGTAACCTAATCCTTAGACCGTGACACCATATTTAATCATTGTCATCCGCGGCTACTTTTGACATTATCAACCGCTACACCGTAACAGGGTAGTTATAAAGGTGATGCTCAGATAATCCAATGGGATGGGTTGAGGTGTATGTGCCAATAACAGGATTTGTACATCTTGTGATGGATAGATACCGAAGGGTCTACTCGGTTATATTATATCAACACCGCTTGCTTTAGCGGTGTGGCTTTTGCATACGGAGGTCCCTGAACAAGGGACTAAGAGCGTAAGTTAGTTAATCAATGTTGTGGTTCTGAAGTTTGTAGGTTATGAACTGTTCTTCCACGACAGCTCTAACATCCATGTAAAACATGAAAAGACAAAAGTAGATGCGTCTAACTTTGTATTGTAGAGGGCACATGTTATGATATTGTATGGTCGAGGTAAGTTTGTGAATTATTCGAAGATTACCGACGAGGAGGCACCATGGACCCTTGGCGCCATTCCGTAGCGCACGATGGAGATCATGGCGCGAAGAGGACCATATCATGTCACCATTTAATTTAATGTGATGTTATTACTGTTTTTCTTATGATGCATGTATTAGATATCTGACATTAGCATTATAAGATGATCCCTCAATGAAATACTAACATTAGTGTTCTCTTGTCGAGGGTACTCCTCGGTAATGCCCTCCGATTGGGGCTTAGGGTTGATGGAATCCTGTAGGCTGACACGAGACATCGGTTCACAGACAAGCGGGGAGAGCAATTTACCCAGGTTCGGGGCCCTCGATGAGGTAAAAACCTTACGTCCCGCCTGTCTGATCTTGATTATGAAAATATTGGGTTCCAATGGGGTGCCGAAGACTTCGGCCGTGTTCTCGTCGAGAGGCTAAGCTGCTACGGCGACCTAGCTCTAGACTTCGATGGCTAAGATTGCTATGATTGATCGTGTCCCTCGGTAGCCCCTATCCTGGCCTTTATATAGGAGGCCGGGTCTCAAGAGGTCTAGCAGGGTACGACTAGGTTTACAGGAGTCCTAGCTCTAAACATTCCTTGTTCGGCTGCTCCTTTGTCTTGCCCGCCAAGGAATCTTCTGCTGCGCCATCCAAGTGGCCCGCCTTGCCATCGAGTACCTTCATGGGCCTCCAGTTAGATTGTATAGGATAGGGCAATGTCGGTTACCCGAAGGGTAATGCCCACGTCATTAGCCCCCGAGTGTCTAGCCGAAGATAGTTCGGGTAGAGAATAAAGCATGCCTCCACCTAATGTTCTTCTTTTCGATTGTCCTTGCCCATCTTGTATCATCATCTTCTTCTATCGGGTGCGCGTCCAGCGCTCCCGATGGGAGTAGCCCCGAGTCTAGGTACGGATGTTTGCAATCCGTGCGTAGACTCAAGTTGTACCACTCGAACGTTTTACTCTGCCGAAGTTTTGCTGCAAATCTTCATGGGTCATCCGATACATTTGTACCAAGGCTTGCTTTCTTCAATAAGTTTTCAACGCGTAAGGGATAATGAGTAACGTGCCCAACTTTTGCTGGTTAACTGCCGATGGCAAAACAACGTCACTCTACGCAGAATCAAGTCCCCGGGCATGATCCTGGAGTGCAAAAAAGTTCTATCGGGTGCGCGTCCAGTGCTCCCGATGGGAGTAGCCCCCGAGTCTGGGCACGGGCGCTTGTAACCGGGCGCAGACTCGAGTTGATCATTCCATCCTTTTCTTCAAATGTTTCTTCACACGAATATCTTCGAAACCTCAGATTATCGGGTGCGCGTCCAGCGCTCCCGATGGGAGTAGCCCCCGAGTCTAGGTGCGGATGCTCGCAATCCGTACGTAGACTCAAGTCCACCACCCGATATCTTTTATATTTCTTCGAATGCTTCGAGCGATCTACACGGCGTCACTGATGACGTTATTCACAGTTTTATTTTGACTGACAAGACGCGACCCGTTGGGCCCATCTTACCTCTTCCTGGCTCTGTTTTTAAGTAATATCCTCCTTTCTCGTACGGTTACCAAGGCGCCTCCTCGATTTCCGTGACCAACGATGAAGAGAGGGTCCCTTTAATGAACTAGAAGCAATGACACGTGTCCACACAATCCTCAAGTTCTCCCCTACTTAAAATCTTTTAGAACAAAATCCTTAGCATTTCCTCATATCATCGTAGCATCCTTCTGTTCTTCTTCCACCTTCCTCTTTCATAACCGCTGCGCCGCCACCATCGTTTTTAGATCTTCTCCATATCTCGCGATGGTGAAGAAGAAGAACCTTGCTACCGCCGCCAGTTCCGCGAGTGGTGGCGCCGCCGCCAATGCCTCCTCGAATCTTGCAAAGAGGAGCGCTCCAGATGCTCCTCCCCCACCTCCGGCGCCGCCAGCACCGCCAAGCTCGGTAGCCGCAGCCAAACCCGGAGATTGGCTAGCGTCCTCCATCACGAAGCGTGATGAAAAGAGGGCCCGAAGCCTTGGTCTAGTCTCCTCCGACGAGGGGAATGTGATTCTCCCAGGTGCGATCTCTCGGCCCAATCCTCCCGCTGGTTTTACCGTGATGTTCTTGTCGTTCTTGTATCGGGGTCTCTCGCTTCCTGCTCACGAGTTCCTTCATCGCCTTCTACGGACTTACGAAATCCAACTGTGGCAACTTACCCCCAACTCAATTCTTCACGTTGATGTGTTCATCACCCTTTGCAAGGCGTTCTTGGGCATCGAGCCTCACTTTGGGTTGTGGAAGAAAATCTTCTTCGTAAAGAGATACAGCAGTAGCAATGGACCCTTCGTCATTGGGGTAGTGGGGTTCGTTGTCCGTTCAGAGGTCAACTATTTCAGTTTTCCAATGAGATAATCCGTGCAAGGATGGAGACTGAAATGGTTTTATGTTAAGGATTCCTCAACAATCGAGTCCCAGCTTCCTTTCTTTGTCGACGTCCTTGAAGCCAAACCTAAGCATTCTTGGAAAAACAACCTTTCTCCCGACGAAAGGACATCAGCCGATGAGTTATTTGCCAAATTTCTTCGGATCAAAGAAACCGATGGCCAAACCATGATCGGCACAGAGGTGGCTGCGGTGTTCTTAAAACATCGAGTCCAGCCAGTCATGGCCAGAGTTCGTCCGATGTGGTTGTATTCGGGTCCGAAGGATGAGACCAGGATAAACATTGTTGAACTATCGGAAAAAGAGCTGCTTGACAAAGTTCGACGCCTCACTCTCTTTAGTCAGGAAGACTCCATCCCGTTGATATCTTCTTATTCACCTCTTGGTGTCGATCATCCGCTGGCAAAGGTAAATTTTCCTTTTCACACTCTTGTTACCCTGTTCCACTTGGTCGACACGACTATTACTGTTCTTATTTGTTCTTTCCTTCGGCAGATCCCCATAGTTCCAGAAAACTTGCATGATCTACCAAATGACACTTCCGAGGGAAGAGGTTCCTCAGCCCCTGTTGATTTTCATACTGCCGAGTACATGAGCTCAAAAAATGAACACGATGATCCAATAGAGTCTGAAGCTGTCTTCACCGATCTTCCTCCCCCAGCCAACGATACTTGCGACACATCGGGATCAGTGCGTGATGACGACGCTGATCATGATGCCTTTGTTAATGCAGCTGTGGAGGATGCCAGAGCTTCGCCTGCGAAGAGATCGACCGGCGGCTTTGCCGATGAAGACGATCTCTTTGACCTGTAAGTGCCTTTTTCCTAAAATTCGTATTTTGCTTTCATCATTCACATTTCTTTCATAACTCTTGCCAACCATTCCCTTTCGTAGTGACGAAGGTTTCATCGAGCCTCCGCCTAAGAAGGCAAAATCTGACGCCGTTCTGCCAGACATCGCAGCTTCCGAAGCTTCGGCTCCTACTGCAGCCCTCGCGGCCCAAGTATCGACTGCTTCCTCCCTTTCTCGGGGGAAGGATATTCCTTCGACTGCCGCCGCCACGACCCCTCCTTCAGGAAAACCTGTAAGTCTTCCTCGATCGTAACGCAAACTTTCCTGAATGTGCCTTGATTAATGATTCTTCGTTAAACATCTGTTTCCCCTTTCCTTAAGGATCTGCGGGGCGTTATATCTTCTTTGGAGGCCTTCGCCTCCCAATTCACTTCCCTAGAAGCAGACAAGGTTCGGCTGCAGAAGGAAGTTAAATCTTCTTCCTCGAAATTGGAAGGTGCAACCAAAATAGCCGCCGAAGCTCGTCAAGAAGTTGACTCCCTAAAGGAGGAACTTGGCAGGCTAAAGGAAAAACTGAAGGAGGAGGAAGCGTCTAGGCTAGCTGCTGAAGCTTGGGCGGCCGAAAAAGATGATCTTCTTCGCCAGTCTTCTTTGGCTTTGCTTGGTAATTCCGTTTATGCTTCTCTGTCGATTATTACTTTGCGAATGCGATCCTTTGTCGGTAATCTTTCCTATTTCATTCTCTTGCAGAGTCCGCTGACATCCCTGCCGATGCCTTGGATAAAATTCCAAACAACTCTCCGGCAAACGGTGTGTCAATGACTCTTGCCTCACACCAGCTTACACGGGAGCTCCTTGAAAGGGGCAAAGGTGCCATGGCGCGGATGCACTCGATGATCTTCCCCAAAATTAGTCAAGACGAGGACTGCGGGGCAGTCGATCGATGCCTTCGCGGTCGACACCAAGGAGGTTATCGATGTATTCAAACGTACTTCGCGTACCTACGGTGCCCTCCTAGCCTTCCAACTTATGATGGGTCATGGCTTCAAGGCCGATATTGAGGAGATGTCTAGGGAGCTGCTGAAGGATCAAGATGGGCAGTTCATTGATTTAAGCATCTTCAAAACGTCAGCTCTTAAGTGTGCACGCCAGCTCCTTGAGCTGGTTTCATCAAAGAAATCGTCGGCTGGCCCAAGTTTATCGATCCAGACCCAAGCCCCTTGATTTTTGTAGCAATCTTCTTTTTGAATTGATGTGAAACGATGTTCTGTCGCAAAATTTATGGTTGTAATTAATTCCGTGCTAGCAATGTTGCTAGTACACTCTTGTCGTGGCATTTCTACTTGCACTCTCCCGATGGGAGTTACTTTTAATGCTGAAGCGATACGATCTGTCATACCCTTGACGCTGTTTTTGCAGGTTTTCCCAGTGCCTGCGTTTGTCGATGACTCTTCGGGTGCTCTTTTACGGAGATGATCGAATCCAACGTATGAAGGATCGGATCGCGCAGATGGAAAAGGATCTGCGCAATAACTATGCCTTAGCTGCCATTATCAAGAAGAAGAGCGAGATTGCAGCCGACGTAGAGCGCTACGCTCTTACTGAACTGCGTAAGGCCACCGAAAGTTTGAGCTCGTAAGTTCCCTGGTCCTTGCGCTCATTACTCTTTGTCAAAAATGCATTGTCCGATCTTCTATTGATTCCTTTGCTAGTCATAGCTCCGAACCGTCTTGAAGAGAACAAGCGGATTCACGAGCGCGTGAACGCATTAACCCAGCTGTCATCAGCCGATGAGATTTTCTGGAGGGAGCACTCGAAAGCTTCGGCTGTCGCTCAGTTCCAAGATCGGGTCCAACAAGTCCACCACTTCTTCGACAAGTGCTACAAGGGACTGAGAGTAATATGGAAGACGATGTTTCCTTTGAACGCAGTTCCTCCCACGCTGTTGACTTTAATGTCAGAATTCAGCAATGCCAAGAAGATCCGGAACTTGGTACGAGCTCAAGTGTTTGCGGGAGCTAGGTTTACGCTTGCCCTCGTCCTTGCGCGCTATCCTTCGGCAGACTTGCTATCCATTGCCAATGCAGTGGGCGATTTGGAGTTTCTGTACCCGAAGGTTATACTGCCGTCCAATGTAATTGTCGACAGGCTGGAAAAGGACTCAAAGGTACCTGAAGAAAAAGACACTTCGCAAGAGTAATTCAGGGTCACGTTCTTATTGTAAATAGGTAATTTGGCTACTTCATCCAAGGGTCACGTTCTTATTGTAAATAGGTAATTTGGCTACTTCATCCAAGCGTTTGGATTGCGTAGTTGAAACTTATTTTTCGGTAGGTACATGTATATGTATTTGTACCGTGTCAATGCCGTTGGCAAATTTTGAAGGAGCAAATCTTAATTGCTCGTTTAAGCGCATGTGTATTCGTTGGTCAGCAAATTGTTTGAGTGATCAGCTCATGTTGCAGGTCTTGCTAAACCCGTTGTATGTGCAACTTTGCTTTCAACCGATGTATGTTGCGACAGCAGCTCCTGAATGTATCGGAAGCACTAACTCTGCCGATGAGCCCGTTGTTCTTTGATATTTCCATAAGTAAAATATCGAACGTGGGTTGTTTTATACGCGTTTTCAGACTCTTGCTATTTACGGCGCTCGTAGAGGCATCTGTAGCAGAGGGAAAGGTCAGCGTCCTTTTTTGTTTTGCATCCTTTAGCGCTCGTAGTTTCAGAGGCTTTTTTGGAGCACAATCTTTTGCCGCGTACTTCATTGCACCATCGTTCGCCGAGGGGTGTAGGCAAGGTTTGTGATCATGCTATTTGAGTGCTCCGAATTACTGCAATGCTTTTCAATGAATCAAAACTTAAGTTCTCATTAATAAAGTAAGCACGGGACTAAGGGGCGAAAAAAGGAGGGCCCTGTTTGAAAATAAAGGAAAAAATAAACACTATTCATCTGCTTAAGTGAGGAAAGGGTTCTTCTTATCTTCCTGCTTGTCCACCACGTTAGCGGTTTTCGAATCGTTGTTGATTTCACTAGGGGTCTCAACGACGATTGCCAGTGTCTTGCTTTCTCCTATGACTGTTGTGCCATCAACTGCCGACGCTTTTTCTACCGAAACTTCTGGGGCAAGGTCGGCTGGCTTCTTCTTCATTTCCCTGACGTGTTCTTCTTCCTTATTATCGCGTGGTAATGACTTGGAAGGGAGATCGGTGATTTCCTGTTTTATCCCAAACTTTGCAGCAATCCTCTGAAAGTCGCGATCACAGTTGTCTGAGCGTGAGAAACTTCCATAGACTGTGATGTTTGTCCCGTTGCTCCCAGGCATTTTCAGCTTGAGGTATGCGTAGTGCGGTACAGCCATGAACTTGGCATAAGCTGGTCTTCCGAGTATAGTGTGGTACTGTGATTCCCAATTCACGACTTCAAACTCGATCTTTTCCTTCCTGAAGTTGTCGGGTTTGCCAAAGACGACGTTCAGGTAAACTTTGCCAAGGGAGTACGCCGGTGAGGTGGGGAGAATCCCATGAAAAAAGGTGTCAGTATCCTCTAGCATTCTCATGGTGAGATCCCCATACTTTTGATTGTGTCGACGAATATCAGGTTTAGTCCGCTTCCACCTTCCATGAAGACTTTGCTCATCTTGAACCCCCCGATTTGCGCCTCGACTACTAAGGCAGCGTGTCCTGGTTTTGGTATGGTCATCGGGTGATCTGCTCGGCTGAACGTAATGTTCTGAGACGACCATTCGACATACTCAGGGATGTTCGCCATGATACTTTACGCAGATTGATTTCTCGGGTGAGCTTCTTCATTTCTCTTCTTGAAACACCTGTCCCGTGGATCATGCTCATCTGCCCACGTGGTGGTGGAAACGCCTCATTCGATTGGTGAGGCTGAGCCTGCTGGACTCGGTGCTCGTGGTGGGGGTGGTGGTGGTGGTGGTGGTCGTGGCTCGCTCGCTGGATGAGTTTACGCATTTCAATGAACTGCCTACAATCTCTGAGCAGGTGGCTTGACTTTGTTTTGTTGTCCTTAGAGTCGACGTGCGAATGCAAGTAGCAAGGAGCGTTTATCTGTTCGGCGAAGGGTATCTCGGGAGTCCTCTGTGGTCGTGGTTTGTAGTTGCCACGGTTTCCAGAGTTGTTCCGATTGCCGTCCTGCCGATCGTCTCGTCTGTCGTCGTACCGATCGTCTCGCCGATCGAGTATCCTGCGGCTACCGGGTTACCGTCGTCATAAGCTGCGGTTTTTTCTTTTCTTATGGCGATCCCTTCGTCCACCCGAGTCGTGCTTCGGCTGGTCGTCATCTTCGTCGTCACTCGTGCTGTCGCGGCCTTCGTACGTTGTCCTCGCCATCAGCCCAGCTGTTGGCGATTTCCATTAACTTGGTTATAGTTTTTGGCTTTTTGCGCCCGAGTTCCTCTATGTAGGTTTCACGTCGGATACCGTCGCTGAAAGCGTCGATTGCTCTGTCGACTGAGACGTCTTCGGCAGCGTTTAAGAGCGTGGTGAATCTTCCGATGTATGCACGCATCGATTCCTTCTGCTTTTGCTGGCAATGCCGTAACTCCTCAATCCCGACGGGCCTTTTGTACGTTGCTTGGAAATTGGCACCGAAAGCGTCTACTAGGTCATCCCATGATTTGATGGAACCCTTCGGCAGGCCTCTTAGCCAAGCTCGTGCTGAATCCTTCAGGTAAAGCTGCAAGCATTGCATTACTGCTATCTGATTTCCCTTGTGCAGAATCACAGTCTGTAAGTAGTCGTCTATCCAGGACCTCGGCTCCTGCTGTCCATCGTATTTGGCGGCGTCAGTAGGGGTGGGCTTGAACTTTTTGGGTGGCATCGCTTCGCGGATTTTGTAGCTTAAGCAATCGGCCTCCCTTAACTCGCCGTCGTTCTCCTGGCTTTCATCCGAAGAATCACTGTCATATTCATCCCTAGCGGCGCGTCGGCATCTTGCTTTGTCAATTCTACTCTGAGTGATCTCATCTCGAGCATCTCTCGCGCGACGCTTTGAGCCGCTGGCCTCTACCGTGGTTCTTTCCTTCCGCGGGACCAGGTTGTCTCCTAATATTGCGAGACTTTCTAGGGCACCCCGATGGGCTTGGGCCATAGAACCTTCAGGGCGCTGATTGATGAGGTATGCTGCGAGATTAGCGGTTGCTCCCGCGACGGTTTTTGGCCGTGGCATGCCCGCGGTGTCCGTGGTCATGAAGTACTTGGTCAGATTCGACGTTATTTCTCTGGCGTCATCTTCCGAAAGTCTGGATAACCTTGATCGGTGCTTGCCTGCTCCTTGGGTGCTTCGAGAGGCGCTTCCTTGCGAGCCCCTCCGTCGTTCACTAGATTGGTCTGCGGCGGATAGGCGTCTCTTGAGGGTGGCTTGCTCTTTCGATAGGCGCTCCCGGTTTTTCTCCAATATAGAGCGATAAGCGTTGAGGGTTCCAACCGAGGTTCCTGCGGGGAGCGGTGTGTTGTTAAGCACGGCTGCCCTGGCTGCTTCCCACTCTTCCTCTGCGATGGTGTAATCGCTGTTGTTGTTACTGGCGCTGTTTCCAAAACTTGCTCGTCTGCTAGAGCGGGGGGTGTGATCTCCGTCTCCCCTGTTCCTTGTGTTTCCTGTGTTATTGGCGGCATAAACCTGGTGGTGTGCCATTTTCCGGGTGGCACCTTGGACAATGCTGTCGACACTATCCTCTCCCGATGAATACTGGGCGTTGCAGATGAACAGTGTGTCGCTTGATCCTAGCCCGTGCCTGGTATCGCAATTCAAGCAGTAGTACGAAGTCATCTCCGAAGATGCGGGATTATCGGATCCGACTGACATTGAAGACGTTGAACGAGGGCTTGACGAAGGCGAGTTTGTTGAGTCCGTCAGACCAGCTTAAAGGTCGACTGATGATGACATGCCTGGACTTGCCGATCTGGAGGCAAGTGGTTCTAGCAGTCGAAGGACTCCTTCCGAGTTGACGTTGTAGTGGACGCTGCCGAAGGTCATCTCCATGTTTCCTTGTAGATCGGAAAAGGTCGAGCGATAAGAGTCGCTGTGCGGGGTGAATTCATAGGAGCCGAATCGAATCGGGCTTCCTAGACTTGGCGATGACGGCGTCGATGAAGCTGCTGATGACATCACTGGATCTGCCGATGACCGATCTTGTGCCGACAGGATTCCCACAGACGGCGCCAATTGTCGAGGGTACTCCTCGGCAATGCCCTCCGATTGGGGCTTAGGGTTGATGGAATCCTGTAGGCTGACACGAGACATCGGTTCACAGACAAGCGGGAAGAGCAATTTACCCAGGTTCGGGGCCCTCGATGAGGTAAAACCCTTACGTCCTGCCAGTCTGATCTTGATTATGAAAATATTGGGTTACAATGGGGTGCCGAAGACTTCGGCTGTGTTCTCGTCGAGAGGCTAAGTGCTACGGCGACCTAGCTCTAGACTTCTGATGGCTAAGATTGCTATGATTGATCGTGTCCCTCGGCAGCCCCTCTCCTGGCCTTTATATAGGAGGCCAGGCCTCAAGAGGTCTAACCGGGTACGACTAGGTTTACAGGAGTCCTAGCTCTAAACATTCCTTGTTCGGCTGCTCCTTTGTCTTGCCCGCCAAGGAATCTTCTGTTGCGCCATCCAAGTGGCCCGCCTTGCCATCGAGTTCCTTCATGGGCCTCCAGTTAGATTGTATAGGATAGGGCAATGTCGGTTACCCGAAGGGTAATGCCCACGTCATCTCCCTTAGTGTGCACCACCAAGAAATCTCATCATTATGAAGCGAGGCCATGATGATCGGGTGCTACGGATATTGACGGTCACATACCGTGGGTGTAAGCCATGTTGCACTTCATAAACACTAAATTTACTTTGGCGAGTATAGCATGTGCAAACACGGGCTCGGAACACAAGTGATCGAAAGGTTAAGCATGAATCGTATAGATGATATGATTGATATATCAATGTCTACCTTTGAAGCTATGCATCGGTCGTGAAGATCGGGGGTGGTGTAGTGAATTTTGATCATGTAATCACTCAAACAACAAAGATGAATGTTTGTTTTAGTGGGAGTTCTTTTAGCTTTAAATATGAATTGAAACATGAACTCATATATTATGAACATAGTCTTGATGTCTTTTGCAAATGCCATTGTAGATGTCTCACCCCACCTTCAACCTAGGCCAATTCCTTGAGAAAGAGAAATCTAAAACTGATGGGTCAAACTTCACCACCTGGTACCGCACCTTCAGGATTCTCCTCGCTTCCACAAGATAAGATAGGTACTAGAGGCTGTGCTAGGTGATAAACCCAACGATCTGCCTCTCCGGACGAAAAGTGCGTCTACCAATCGAAGGCGGACGACTCTTCATTTGTTCAGAGTGGCATGCTCTATACCATGGAAGCTGAGCTGCAAAAACACTATGAGAACATGGGTGCATTCGAGAATCTGTGGACCAAGGATGGCCACGGAGAGTGTTCTTCTTTTGCGAGAGTAGTCCACTAGGGAGTGGGTGTGTGTGTGGCGTCGTGGCTAGTGTTGTTTGCAACACTCCGTCTATCTTGCAAATTTGTTTTCTGCCTTCTATAAAGTTAAGGTACGTAATTGCGTACTCTCAAAAAAAAAAGATTGACAAAGTCACCACTTTTAATGAGACACCAAAATGTAAAATCTTGAATTTAAATTCTGGTGGGCTAGGGTGCCACTACCCTCCTAAACATAGAACCACAAATTAATTATGGTGACCCGGCATACCATGCGCATGGTGTAGTACGCAAGTCTGATATAACACTAATGAAACACTGTTCCACTAGTATTATATCGCTCAGAGTGGTACAACAGAAACATATGTGGGTCCAAGGCATGTCTATAGAATTACAACACTGACTCTGTTACATAAGATCATCACGAGCCTCCTACTTTACAATGAGGTAAAACTGCAAATAAACTCCAGAAGAACGACTCGTAGTCTAATCCTATCACGAACTCTATTTGTAGAGTATTTGACTAGCTATAGGGGCTATGAATAGATTCTAGCTAAATAGGAGCTAGGTTTAGGGAGCTAGTTCCTTCCTATTGCTAATCTAGGTTTTCTCCTTGCTGGATGTGGTATTCGACTCCTCTGGCAGGGGTCCTGTCCCTTGAAGTAGTTATTGACTCCTCGGCCTTCGAGTTGCATTGTAGATCCTCCTTTGATGCCTCCATATCTAAGCAGGGGATTTAAGAGTGGTATGAGTACGAGCGTACTCAACAAGTTCATTATAGGAAAGAGGTGTTTAATGCTCTAGCTACGACATTAGACCGAGAAAGTCTAATACCAATGCAGGTTTTCATAACCATTTCTTCAAAAGGTTGCTTTTATTCAGAAGAACTATGTCCGTCAGCCTTCACCGGTTTACTAGAACTGCATGGAGTTCCTTGATACGTCTCAAACGTATCTATAATTTCTTATGTTCCATGCTACTTTTATGATGATACTCACATGTTTTATACACATTATATGTCATTATTATGCGTTTTCCGGAACTAACCTATTGACGAGATGCCGAAGGGCACGTTCTTTGTCTCTGCTGTTTTTGGTTCCGAGAAATCCTAGTAAGGAAATATTCTCGGAATCGGACGAAATCAATGCCCAGCATCCTATTTTTCCACGAAGCTTCCAAAACACACGAGAGCCACCAGAGGGGAGCCCTGGTGGGCCCAGATGATAGGGTGGCGCGGCCAGGGCCTGGGCCGCGCCCCCCTAGTGTGTGGGCCCACCAGGCCCCCTCCGAGGCTGCCCTTCCACCTACTTAAGGTCTCCGTCGCGAAAACCCTACCCCGTTCGACGAAACCAGAGAAAACCTTCCAGAGCCGCTGCCATCGCGAAACTCCAATTCGGGGGACAGAAGTCTCTGTTCCGGCACCCTGCCGGGACGGGGAATTGCCCCCGGAGTCATCTCCACCGCTGTCTCCACCGCCATCTTCACCGCCATCGCTGTCTCCATGATGAGAAGGGAGTAATTCACCCCCGGGGCTGAGGGCTCCGCTGTAGCTATGTGGTTCATCTCTCTCTTTATGTGATCTAGTTGAATATCATCTATGTGCTACTCTAGTGATGTTATTAAAGTACTCTATTCCTCCTCCACGGTGTAATGGTGACCAGTGTGTGCATCGTGTAGTACTTGGCGTAGGTTATGATTGTAATCTCTTGTAGATTATGAAGTTAATTATTGCTATGATAGTATTGATGTGATCTATGCCTCCTTCATAGTGTGATGGTGACAGTGTGCATGCTATGTTAGTTCTCGGTGTAATTGTGTTGATATATCTTGCACTCTAAGGTTATTTAAACATGAATATCGAATATTGTGGAGCTTGTTAACTCCGGCATTGAGGGTTCGTGTAATCCTACACAATTAGTGGTGTTCATCATCCAACAACGAGTGTAGAGTGGTTCTATTATGTGATCATTGTTGAGAGTGTCCACTAGTGAAAGCAGGATCCCTAGGCCTTGCTTCCAAGCATCGAATCTCCGTTTGTCTACTGTTTTGTTGCATGTTTACTCGCTGCCATATTTTATTCAGATTGTTATTACCACTCATATACATCCATATTACTTGTATTTCACTATCTCTTCGCCGAACTAGTGCACCTATACATTGATACGTCCAATTTGCATCACTATTTTATATCATAATTTGCTGTTATTCATTGATATATTTCATATTTGGAGATAATACTTATGTTATTTCATCTATTTTGCATGTTTCATGATTATTGGAGGATCGCGCACCGGAGCCAGGATTCTGCTGGAAAAAGCACCGTCAGAATGCAATATTTCGGAAGATCAACAGTTGACGGAAATTATACGAAAAATCCTATTTTTCCAGATGACGAAGGGAGCCAGAAGGGGGAGCCGAGGAGGGCCGCCATGGGCCCCCCTCATAGGCCGGCGCGGGCCCTGCCCTGGCCGCGCCGCCCTGTGAGGAGGGGGCCCACAGCCCCCTCTCGCCTCCTTTTCTTCGCGTACGCCTTCGTCCCGAAAACCTAAGCTCCAGGGGTACGTCGCGAAGAGCCACAGCCGCCTCTGCGGGGCGGAGAACACCGAGAGAGAAAGAGCTCTCCGGCGAGGCTGAGATCCGCCGGGGAAATTCCCTCCCGGAGGGGGAAATCGACGCCATCGTCACCGTCATCGAGCTGGACATCATCTCCATCATCATCATCATCATCATCATCATCATCATCATCATCATCACCGCCATCTCCACCGCTGCACCTCGTCACCGCTGTAACAATTTGGGTTTGATCTTGTTTGTTTGATAGGGGAAACTCTCCCGGTGTTGATTTCTACTTGTTATTGATGCTATTGAGTGAAACCGTTGAACCAAGGTTTATGTTCAGATTGTTATTCATCATCATATCACCTCTGATCATGTTCCATATGATGTCTCGTGAGTAGTTCGTTTAGTTCTTGAGGACATGGGTGAAGTCTAAATGTTAGTAGTGAAGTATGGTTGAGTAATATTCAATGTTATGATATTTAAGTTGTGGTGTTATTCTTCTAGTGGTGTCGTGTGAACGTCGACTACACGACACTTCACCTTTATGGGCCTAGGGGAATGCATCTTGTACTCGTTTGCCAATTGCGGGGTTGCCGGAGTGACGAAACACGAGCCCCCGTTGGTATATCGATGCGGGGAGGGATAGCGAGGATCTCGAGTTTAATGTCTGTGGTTAGATTTATCTTAATTACTTTCTTGTAGTTGCGGATACTTGCAAGGGGTATAATCACAAGTATGTATTAGTCCTAGGAAGGGCGGTACATTAGCATAGGTTCACCCACACAACACTTATCAAAACAATGAAGATTAATTAGCCGTATGTAGCGAAAGCACTAGACTAAAATCCCATGTGTCCTCGAGAACGTTTGGTCATTATAAGTAAACAAACCGGCTTGTCCTTTGTGCTAAAAAGGATTGGGCCACTCGCTTCAATTATTACTCTCGCACTTTACTTACTCGTACTTTATTCATCTGTTACATGAAAACCCCCGAATACTTGTACGTGAGCATTTACAGTGAATCCTTCATCGAAACTGCTTGTCAACACCTTCTGCTCCTCGTTGGGATCGACATTCTTACTTATCGAAGATACTACGATACACCCCCTATACTTGTGGGTCATCAGGACTATTTTCTGGCGCCGTTGCCGGGGAGTGAAGCGCTATTGGTAAGTGATGCGTGTAGTTGACACGTCCGTTGGGAACCCCAAGAGGAAGGTGTGATGCGCACAGCGGCAAGTTTCCCTCAGTAAGAAACCAAGGTTTAATCGAACCAGTAGGAGTCAAGAAGCACGTTGAAGGTTGATGGCGGCGGGATGTAGTGCGGCGCAACACCGGAGATTCCGGCGCCAACGTGGAACCTGCACAACACAACCAAAGTACTTTGCCCCAACGAAACGAGTGAGGTTGTCAATCTCACCGACTTGCTTTGTAACAAAGGATTAACCGTATTGTGTGGAAGATGATTGTTTGCAAAGAAAACGAGTAAAACAAGTATTGCGACAGATTTGTATTTCGGTATTAAAAGAATGGACCGGGGTCCACGAGTTCACTAGAGGTGTCTCTCCCATAAGATAAAAGCATGTTGGGTGAACAAATTACAGTCGGGCAATTGACAAATAGAGAGGGCATAACAATGCACATACATGACATGATAAGTATAGTGAGATTTAATTGGGCATTACGACAAAGTACATAGACCGCCATCCAAGCTGCATCTATGCCTAAAAAGTCCACCTTCGAGGTTATCATCCGAACCCCCTCCGGTATTAAGTTGCTAACAACGAGACAATTGCATTAAGTATGGTGCGTAATGTAATCAACAACTACATCCTCGGACATAGCGCCAATGTTTTATCCCTAGTGGCAACGAGCACAACACAACCTTAGAACTTTACGTCACTTGTCCCAGGTGTCAATGCAGGCATGAACCCACTATCGAGCATAAATACTCCCTCTTGGAGTTAAAAGTAAAAAACTTGGCCAGAGCGTCTACTAGTAACGGAGAGCATGCAAGATCATAAACAACACATATGCAATAACTTGATAATTAACATGACATAGTATTCTCTATCCATCGGATCCCGACAAACACAACATAGAGTATTACAGATAGATGATCTTGATCATGTTAGGCAGCTCACAAGATCCAACAATGAAGCACAATGAGGAGAAGACAACCATCTAGCTACTGCTATGGACCCATAGTCCGGGGGTGAACTACTCACTCATCACTCCGGAGGCGACCATGGCGGTGTAGAGTCCTCCGGGAGATGAATCCCCTCTCCGGCAGGGTGCCGGAGGAGATCTCCGAGAATCCCCCGAGATGGGATCGGCGGCGGCGGCGTCTCGGTAGGGTTTTCCGTATCGTGGTTTTTCACATCGGGGGTTTCGCGACGGAGGCTTTAAGTAGGCGGAAGGGCAGAGTCGGGGGCACGACGAGGGGCCACACCATAGGGCGGCGCGGGCCCCCTTGGCCGCGCCGCCATGTGGTGTCGCCACCTCGTGGCCCCACTTCGTATGTTCTTGGGTCTTTTGGAAGCTCCGTGGAAAAATAGGCCCACGGGTCTTCGTTTCGTCCAATTCCGAGAATATTTCGTTACTAGGATTTACGAAACCAAAAACAGCGAGAAAACGAGAGCGGCACTTCGGCATCTTGTTAATAGGTTAGTTCCGAGAAAATGCACGAATATGACATAAAGTGTGCATAAAACATGTAGGTATCATCAATAATATGGCATAGAACATAAGAAATTATCGATACGTCGGAGACGTATCAAGCATCCCCAAGCTTAGTTACGCTCGTCCCGAGCGAGGTAAAACGATAACAAAGATAATTTACGAAGTGATATGCCATCATAACCTTGATCATACTATTTGTAAACATATGTAGTGAATGCAGCAATCAAAACAATGGTAATGACATGAGTAAACAAGTGAATCATAAAGCAAAGGCTTTTCATGAATAGTACTTCAAGACAAGTATTAATAAGTCTTGCATAAGAGTTAACTCATAAAGCAATAAATCAAAGTAAAGGTATTGAAGCAACACAAAGGAAGATTAAGTTTCAGCGGTTGCTTTCAACTTGTAACATGTATATCTCATGGATAATAGTCAACATAGAGTAATATAACAAGTACAATATGCAAGTATGTAGGAATCAATGCACGGTTCACACAAGTGTTTGCTTCTTGAGGTGGAGAGAGATAGGTGAGCTGACTCAACATAAAAGTAAAAAGAATGGTCCTTCAAAGAGGAAAGCATCGATTGCTATATTTGTGCTAGAGCTTTTATTTTGAAAACATGAAACAATTTTGTCAACGGTAGTAATAAAGCATATGAGTTATGTACATTATATCTTACAAGTTGCAAGTCTCATGCATAGTATACTAATAGTGCCCGCACCTTGTCCTAATTAACTTGGACTA
The DNA here is from genome assembly GCF_022539505.1 of Lolium rigidum. Taxonomy (NCBI): domain Eukaryota; kingdom Viridiplantae; phylum Streptophyta; class Magnoliopsida; order Poales; family Poaceae; genus Lolium; species Lolium rigidum. Next base: position 355,129,113 of record NC_061510.1, on the reverse strand, counting down.
CCGGATCTTTGCAATGCACATGTTTTGACCAAGTGTCACAATGGGGTACCTCCATGCCGCCTGTACAAAGGTCTAAGGAGAAAGCTCGCATTTTAGATTTCTCGCTTTTGATTATTCTCAACTTAGACATCCATACTGGGACAACATGGACAACGAGATAATGGACTCCTCTTTAATGCATAAGCATGTGGCAACAATTATTATTCTCATATGAGATTGAGGATATATGTCCAAAGCTGAAACTTCCACCATGAATCATGGCTTTAGTTAGCGGCCCAAAGTTCTTCTCTAACAATATGCATGCTCCAACCATGAAGGTGGTAGATCTCTCTTGCTTCAGACAAGACGGACATGCATAGCAACTCACATGATATCCAACAAAGAATAGTTGATGGCGTCCCCAGAAACATGGTTATCGCACAACAAGCAACTTAATAAGAGATGAAGTGCATAAGTACATATTCAATACCACAATAGTTTTTAAGCTATTTGTCCCATGAGCTATATATTGCAAAGGTGAATGATGGAATTTTAAAGGTAGCACTCAAGCAATTTACTTTGGAATGGCGGATAAATACCATGTAGTAGGTAGGTATGGTGGACACAAATGGCATAGTGGTTGGCTCAAGTATTTGGGATGCATGAGAAGTATTCCCTCTCGATACAAGGTTTAGGCTAGCAAGGTTATTTGAAACAAACACAAGGATGAACGGTACAGCAAAACTCACATAAAAGACATATGGTAAACATTATAAGACTCCATACCGTCTTCCTTGTTGTTCAAAACTCAATACTAGATGTTATCTAGACTCTAGAGAAACCAAATATGCAAACCAAATTAGCAAGATCTAAGTATTTCTTCATTAATGGGTGCAAAGTATATGATGCAAGAGCTTAAACATGAGCACAACAATTTCCAAGTATCAAATTATCCAAGACATTTTAGAGTTACTACATGTAGCATTTTCCAATTCCAACCATATAACAATTTAACGAAGATGAAACTTCGCCATGAATACTATGAGTAGAGCCTAAGGACATATTTGTCCATATGCTACAGCGGAGCGTGTCTCTCTCCCATAAAGTGAATGCTAGGATCCATTTTATTCAAACAAAACAAAAAACAAAAACAAACCGACGCTCCAAGCAAAGTGCATAAGATGTGACGGAATAAAAATATAGTTTCGGGGGAGGAACCCGATAATGTTGTCGATGAAGAAGGGGATGCCTTGGGCATCCCCAAGCTTAGACGCTTGAGTATTCTTAATATATGCGGGGGTGAACCACCGGGGCATCCCCAAGCTTAGAGCTTTCACTCTCCTTGATCATATTGCATCATACTCCTCTCTTGATCCTTGAAAACTTCCTCCACACCAAACTCGAAACAACTCATTAGAGGGTTAGTGCATAATAAAAATTCACATGTTCAGAGGTGACACAATCATTCTTAACACTTCTGGACATTGCATAAAGCTATTGGACATTAGTGGATCAAAGAAATTCATCCAACATAGCAAAAGAGGCAATGCGAAATAAAAGACAGAATCTGTCAAAACAGAACAGTCCGTAAAGATGGATTTTATTAGGCCACCAGACTTGCTCAAACGAAAATGCTCAAATTGAATGAAAGTTGCGTACATATCTGAGGATCATGCTCGTAAATTGGCTTAATTTTCTGAGCTACCTACAGGTAGATAGACCCAGATTCGTGACAGCAAAGAAATCTTGAACTGCGCAGTAATCCAAATCTAGTACTTACTTTTCTATCAAAGACTTTACTTGGCACAACAAAACATAAAACTAAGATAAGGAGAGGTTGCTACAGTAGTAAACAACTTCCAAGACATAAATATAAAACAAAAATACTTGGAGTAAAAACATGGGTTGTCTCCCATAAGCGCTTTTCTTTAACGCCTTTCAGCTAGGCGCGAAAGTGTATCTCAAGTATTATCGAAGGGTGGTGCACCTACAGCGGGGTTTGGAGTTTTCTCAACCATGCATAGTATATTGGACACATAAGTTTCAGCGTCTCCCTTCTCATTAGTCTTGGGCTTGCTACTCTCATCAAACAAATTGTCAGGAACAAGCCAAGCATAGTTATGTTCTAGTGCATCATTCATAGCTAGGAGTTTACATGGTATTGGTGCTTTGATCTCCCCACCATTATTAGCATTATTAGTGTACCTTATCCTATCCATGTCCATTTTTTCAAGGAGACCAACAAAATTAGTATGAGAACCAAGCATATTAAATTTAGCGAAGACCTTTCTAGCCTCTCTTGCTAGACCACCAAATTCTCTAAGAAGGGTTTCTAAAACAAAATCTTTCTTTTCCCCCTCTTCCAAATCACCAAGTGTAAGAAACATGTGTTGGATTATAGGATTAAGATTAACAAATTTAGTTTCCAACAAGCGAACTAAAGCGACGGCATCAATTTCATAGGTAGGAGCAAGTTCTACCAAGTGTCTATCTTCAAAATCTTCAACGGTACTAACATGGGTGAAAAATTCTTCTATATTGTTCCTCCCAATTATAGACCCTTGTCCTACCGGTATGTTTTTTGTGGTAAAATTAAAAGGAAACATAATGAATCAAGTAAAGTAAATGCAAGTAAACTAATTTTTTTTGTGTTTTTGATATGGCAAACAAGACAGCAAATAAAGTAAAGCTAGCAACTAATTTTTTTTGTGTTTTGATATAAGTGCAACAAACAAAGTAGTAAATAAAATAAAGCAAGACAAAAACAAAGTAAAGAGATTGGGAAGTGGAGACTCCCCTTGCAGCGTGTCTTGATCTCCCCGGCAACGGCGCCAGAAATTTGCTTGATGCGTGTAGTTGACACGTCCGTTGGGAACCCCAAGAGGAAGGTGTGATGCGCACGGCGGCACGTTTCCCTCGGTAAGAAACCAAGGTTTAATCGAACCGAGTAGGAGTCAAGAAGCACGTTGAAGGTTGATGGCGGCGGGATGTAGTGCGGCGCAACACCGGAGATTCCGGCGCCAACGTGGAACCTGCACAACACAACCAAAGTACTTTGCCCCAACGAAACGGTGAGGTTGTCAATCTCACCGGCTTGCTCGTAACAAAGGATTAACCGTATTGTGTGGAAGATGATTGTTTGCAAAGAAAACGGTAAAACAAGTATTGCAGCAGATTTGTATTTCAGTATTAAAAGAATGGACCGGGGTCCACGAGTTCACTAGAGGTGTCTCTCCCATAAGATAAAAGCATGTTGGGTGAACAAATTACGGTCGGGCAATTGACAAATAGAGAGGGCATAACAATGCACATACATGACATGATAAGTATAGTGAGATTTAATTGGGCATTACGACAAAGTACATAGACCGCCATCCAACTGCATCTATGCCTAAAAAGTCCACCTTCAGGTTATCATCCGAACCCCCTCCAGTATTAAGTTGCTAACAACATACAATTGCATTAAGTATGGTGTGTAATGTAATCAACAACTACATCCTCGGACATAGCGCGAATGTTTTATCCCTAGTGGCAACAGCACAACACAACACAACACAACCTTAGAACTTTCTGTCACTGTCCCAGGTGTCAATGCAGGCATGAACCCACTATCGAGCATAAATACTCCCTCTTGGAGTTAAAAGTAAAAACTTGGCCAGAGCCTCTACTAGTAACGGAGAGCATGCAAGATCATAAACAACACATATGCAATAACTTGATAATTAACATGACATAGTATTCTCTATCCATCGGATCCCGACAAACACAACATAGAGTATTACAGATAGATGATCTTGATCATGTTAGGCAGCTCACAAGATCCAACAATGAAGCACAATGAGGAGAAGACAACCATCTAGCTACTGCTATGGACCCATAGTCCAGGGGTGAACTACTCACTCATCACTCCGGAGGCGACCATTGCGGTGTAGAGTCCTCCGGGAGATGAATCCCCTCTCCGGCGGGGTGCCGGAGGAGATCTCCGAGAATCCCCCGAGATGGGATCGGCGGCGGCGGCGTCTCGGTAAGGTTTTCCGTATCGTGGTTTTTCGCATCGGGGGTTTCGCGACGGAGGCTTTAAGTAGGCGGAAGGGCGAGTCGGGGGCCCGACGAGGGGCCACACCATAGGGCGGCGCGGGCCCCCCTTGGCCGCGCCGCCATGTGGTGTCGCCACCTCGTGGCCCCACTTCGTATGTTCTTCGGTCTTCGGAAGCTCCGTGGAAAAATAGGCCCCTGGGTCTTCGTTTCGTCCAATTCCGAGAATATTTCGTTACTAGGATTTACGAAACCAAAAACAGTAGAAAACAGGAACTTGCACTTCGGCATCTTGTTAATAGGTTAGTTCCAGAAAATGCACGAATATGACATAAAGTGTGCATAAAACATGTAGGTATCATCAATAATATGGCATAGAACATAAGAAATTATCGATACGTCGGAGACGTATCAGTAAGTGGAATTGGTAAGCGAAATTTCTACTGTTTGTGCTGATTTTATTTCTGCCTGCTGCTATAATTCATTATGGAGAGATCTTCTCTTGAGTGTTTATTTGGGAAATCTACTACTACTGCAAAGGTAGTGGATGAGGCGCCAGGTAAGGAAGAAATACCATACAAATACCTATGAAAATTATTGAACGTGTAGTGGATAACCGTTATACAGGGGATGGAACTGTCCACCACGGAGATCATTTACTTGTTCTTACATGAATTATGCGGTTTATTCAAGTGTGCAGGTATTGCTATGGATGAATTGAGGAAGAAACTATTCTCTGTATCGCTGTCCGGTAAAGCGGCGCATTGGTATAAATTCTTGGATAATGGGGATTCTCTTGAATGGAATGATATTGTGCCCCGGTTTTATTCTAAGTTCTATCCTCCAAGTGAGATTCACAAAGATCGGAATTGCATATATAATTTTTGGCCTCATGAAGGAGAGAGTATTGCCCAAGCGTGGGGGAGATTGAAGTCTTTAATGCTCAAATGCCCCATTCATGAGCTTCTGGTAATATTATTATTGATAATTTCTATGCAAGACTTTCTTTTCAAGACAAGACCTTGCTTGGATACTTCTTGTTCCGGATCATTTACACGCAACAAGGAAGAGTTTAAAAGGGACCTTCTTAATCGGATCCAAGAAAATGCTGAAGGATGGGAGAACGACAAGGATAGAGAATCGGGTATAAATTATGATTATAAATGCATTGAAGCTTTTATGGATACTTGATAAATTTCGTAATATGAGTGCTACTTATGGTCTTGATTCTCAAGTTGCTTGCAAATCTTTATAAAGCTTTTGCTTCTCATCATGAATTGCCTAAGAAGAACTTTGATAAGTATCATGAACCGTATAAAGATAAAATTGATTCATCTATAAATAAATGTGTTGTAGTTGAAGCTGTTGATCATGTTATTCCCGAAGCTTATATTGAAAAAACTCCTTTCCCTGCTAAAATGAAGGAGTACTACTGTTATAAATAGTGCGGTTCATAAAAGTGAAAAGAAACCTATAGAACTCGAAGAACAAATAAAAGTTGAACCTCGTTGTTGCAATTATTAAAGATCTTGTGACCGAAAATGTGGAGGATGGTCATATTATTTTACGTGAAGATGCCTCTAATATTGTTTCGCATCCTAATAAGTCTAGGAAAGCTAGTGTTCCTATGCTCTACTGTTAGAATTGGTGATCATTGTTATTATGGTTTATGTGATATTGGTGCAAGTATTAGTGCTATTCCTTATGAGCTTTACACGGAGATTATGCACGAAATTGGTTCTTGTGAACTTGAAGATATTGATGTGGTGATTCGGCTGGCTAATAGAGAAACTATCTCTCCAATTGGTATTGTTCGAGATGTGGAAGTTCTATGTGGTAAGATTAAATATCCTGCTGACTTTTTGGTACTTGGTTCTGCTGCTAGTAAATATTGTCCTATTGTTTTTGGTAGACCTTTTCTAAATACTTGTGGAGCTATTATAGATTGCAAGAAAGAGAAAATTTTGACTAAATTTGCTGGTGAATCTTATGAGTTTAACTTCTCTAAATTTACCAAAACTCCTTATAAAATTGATTCGCCTAATAGTGATTTTAAAGTTGAACAATGTGCATCTATTGCTCTTGCTCCTAGTAATCCTTTGCAGCAACATTTGGAGAATAGTGAGAGTGAAGTTTTTAGGGAAGAAAGAGATGAGCTTGATGAAATTTTCCTTCGACAACCTATTCTTAAGCATGATTTACCGGTGGAAGATTTGGCTACAACACCACCACCAAAGGAAGATCCTGTCTTTGATTTAAAACCATTGCCTGATAATCTTAAATATGCTCATATTGATGATAAGAAAATATATCCTGTTATTATTAGTTCTAAGCTTTCAGAGTTTGAAGAAGAAAGGTTATTGGAAATACTGAAGAAACACCGAGGTGCTATTGGCTACACTCTTGATGACTTGAAGGGGATTTCTCCCTCTATTTGCCAACACGCCATTAATATGGAAGACGATGCGAAGCCTGTTGTTGAACCTCAGCGTCGTCTAATTCCTAAGATGAAGGATGTGGTAAGAAATGAGGTATTAAGACTCCTTGAAGCTGGTATTATATATCCTTTTGCTGATAGTAGATGGGTTAGTCCATGTGCATTGTGTTCCTAAGAAAGGAGGAATGACTGTTGTGCCTAATGATAATGATGAGCTCATACCTCAAAGAGTAGTTGTAGGGTATAGAATGTGCATTGATTATCGGAAAGTTAATAAGGTTACTAAGAAAGATCATTACCCTTTTCCTTTTATTGATCAAATGTTAGAAAGGTTATCTAAAAATACTCATTTTTGCTTTCTTGATGGTTATTCTGGGTTTTCACAAATTGCTGTTAAAACTAAAGATCAAGAGAAAGCCACTTTCACTTGTCCTTATGGAACTTATGCTTATAGACGTATGCCTTTTGGTTTATGTAATGCTCCTGCTATTTTTCATGGCTTTTGTGAGAGTATTGTAGAGGTATTCATGGACGATTTTTCCGTCTATGGAAATTCTTTTGATAATTGCCTGTGAAACCTTGATAAAGTTTTGCAGAGATGTGAAGAAACTAACCTTGTTCTTAATTGGAAGAAATGCCACTTTATGGTTAATGAAGGAATTGTATTGGGACATAAAATTTTCGAGAGAGGTATTGAAGTTGATAGAGCTAAAGTTGAAGCAATTGAGAAGATGCCCTATCCTAGGGATGTTAAAGGTATTCGTAGTGTTCTTGGTTATGCTGGGTTTTATAGGAGATTTATTAAAGATTTTTCTAAGATTTCAAAGCCTCTTACTAATCTTCTTCAAAAAGATGTACCTTTTGTTTTTGATGATGATTGCAAGGAAGCTTTTGAAACTCTAAAGAAAGCCTTAACAAGCTGCCCCTATAGTTGAACCTCTGATTGGAACTTACCATTTGAAATTATGTGTGATGCTAGTGATTTCGCTGTAGGCGCTGTTCTTGGACAGCGGGTAGATAAAAAACTGAATGTTATTCATTATGCTAGTAAAACTCTTGATGCTGCTCAAAGAAATTATGCTACTACTGAAAAAGAATTGTTAGCTGTAGTCTTTGCTTGTGATAAATTTAGATCTTATATTGTTGATTCAAAAGTTACGATTCATACTGATCATGCTGCAATTAGATACCTTATGACAAAGAAAGATGCTAAGCCGAGGCTTATTAGATGGGTATTTCTTTTGCAAGAATTTGATTTACATATTGTAGATAGGAAAGGTGCTGATAATCCTGTTGCTGATAATTTGTCTAGATTGGAAAATATTGCTTATGATCCTGTTCCTGTTAATGATAGTTTTCCAAATGAACAATTGGGCTGTAATAAAGGTGAGCTCGCGAGACAGGTCCTTGGTACGCTGATTATGCTAACTTTATTGTTTCCAAGTACTTGCCTCCAACCTTTTCAGCTCAGCGAAGGAGGAAATTCTTTTACGACTTGAGGCATTATTTTTGGGATGACCCACACTTATATAAAGAAGGAGTGGATGGTATTCTGCGAAGATGTGTTCCCGAATATGAACAACAAGAGATATTGAGTAAATGTCATGGTAGTGCTTATGGAGGACATCACGCCGGAGATAGAACCGCGCAAAAGGTTCTACAATCAGGTTTTTATTGGCCAACTCTCTTCAAAGATGCAAGGAGGTTTATTTTATCTTGTGATGAATGTCAAAGGGTTGGTAATATCTCCAGACGCAATGAAATGCCTATGAATTATACTCTTGTTATTGAACCGTTTGATTGTTGGGGATTTGACTTCATGGGACCTTTTCCCCACTACTAGGAAAAGGCCTAGCCGTAAGGTTGACTTCAGTGGCGCACCATGATGGCCGTGCGCCACTACTACTTAGCAGTGGCGCACCACAAAATGGTGGGCCACTGTTACAAATGTAGTAGTGGCGCACCTTGTTTGTGGTGCGCCATTACTAATTCCTGGCGGGGAGGCCGGCTCCCACCCAAAACTAATAGTGGCGCACGTCTCCATGGTGCGCCACCGCTACATGGCTTACTTATAGCGCATGTCTTTGTGGTGCGCCACGCTGCTAGGAGGTGGCCGGGGCCCTTTAGAGATGAGGGCTTTAGCAATGGCGCACTTTGCACGGTGCGCCACTACTAGCTATGGCGCACCGCCGACATGGTGCGCCACGCGCTAAGTTGGGCAGGGCGTGGGTTTACGGGTACCGGGTGAGCGAGTGGCGCACCACTTAGCGATGCGCCATTGCTATGTCACCCTAGCGGTGGCGCACGGCTAGGTGGTGCGCCACTTGCTAACATGGGACCATTTCCTGCTTTTCACCCTCCACTCACATGTGCCACCCACTTTCCCCAAACACTCTTCCACCACCACCTCCCACCAAATCTGGATGCTGGTCGTGTTGCCCCTCCTTCCCACCTCATTTTCACCTCTTCATTCACCAAAATTAAGTTGGTAAACTTAATTTTCTTCATAGGTAACTAATGGTGAAGCTTTCTTAGCTCAATACCCTACTCAATCTCAACTTTTTACCTCATCCAACACTCTAGGTCTCGCCGTATCGGTAACTTTGTTGGTTTTATGCTTTGTGTGTGAACGGTTCCGATCGTCTTGCACACACGTCATGCACATATGTTATGTGCGAAGCTCGATGATATCATGTGTACGTGCGCATGCGCGAAAAGCGTCACGTGCATGTGTGTTGTATGCGAAGCCTCCGGATCCACATGTGTGTTGTATATGCGAAGCCTCCACACATGTGTTGCATGTGGTTTTGTTTGCGAGGATTTGAAATGCGATGGAGTTGCCAATATTTTGCCGAAACGTTGATTCATTTCCGTTTCGGCGAATGTTGGGCATACTACGCATATACATGTCCTATTTTTAGGGAAGGTCATGCCAAAATTTTCTTTTGGTATGCTAAGATATCCATTTTCTCTATATCCGCGGGCGACCATGGTCCGCATGATGAGCGAAGGCGTTGTGGCTAGGTTTTTGAAAGCCGCGACTGCCGAGATGATTAGAAATAACCAAAAGGAGATAAGATGTCCGTGTCGAAGATGCAAGCTAACGAGCCTTATGGACCCTAAAGCCGATATGGTGCGGGACCACCTTCTCATGCGTGGTTTCATGGATGGCTATCGGTGGGAAGGCGACGAAGATGATTATGAATTTGTCCATGGGAATTCAACAAGAAGTAAGGAAGGCCGAGGTGATCTGGATGTAGAAGATCTCGGGCATGATCAGGATGTAGAAGATCCCGGAGATGATGATGACCACAATGTAGGAGATCCTGGACCTGATGATGAGGAAGATCAAGATGGAGGTCATCATGACGATCATGAAGATGAAGACGATGGACCATCGTCGATGGGCTAGGTGCGGGACCCTTATCTTCAAGAGCTTGCTTCTCAAGCGGACGAGTAGCATAAGAGCTGCCGCGAGAGAAAGCCAAGATGGATCAAGCTGGAGGTAGACAGCTGTTACTCCATTGTATGAAGGATGCGAGGCCGGAGGATACCCGCCTGAAAGTAACGCTCATGGCTGCTGGAGATGAAGGTAAAGCACAAAATGACCGACACATCCTTCAACGACAACATGTCATTACGGCGAGGAACGTCTTCCCAAAGGTAACACGTGTCCGAGCTAGTATCGAGGAGGCCAAGAAAATCGTGTGTCCTGCGGATTTACCGCATGTGAAATACCATGTGTGCTTGAACGATTGCATCATTTATCGGAACGAGCACGCAGAGTGTACCATATGTCCGGAGTGCGGCGTCCCGGCGTCAGTCGGTACAAGAAGGGGAAGAAAGCTCCTCGGAAGGTGGTGTGGTACTTTCCAATCACTCCTCGTACTGCGGCGGTATTTCGCGGATCCTAAGCAAGCAAAGCTAATGCGGCGGCACGCGGAGATGAGGAAGGGAGAAGATGACGCGAGATGATCCGAAGAAAAAGAAAAAGGACAGGATGTTGAGACACCCTTCGGATGCTAGCCGGTGGAATGCGTTGGACCTCGAGTACCCGAGAATTTGGGGACGATCCTAGGAACATAAGGCTGGGCGCGAGCACCAATGGAGTTAATCCGTTTGGTAGCTGGAGCAGCACACATAGCACCTGGCCCGTGTTTGTGTGGATGTACAACCTCCCCTCTGGCTGTGCATGAAGAGGAGTACATTCAAATGAGTATGCTAATTGAAGGGCCGAAACAACCAAGGAACGACATCAATCTGTATATGGGGCTTCTGAAAGAGGAGCTAGCCACTCTATGGGACACGCCTGCCAATACGTGGGACGCCGCCGCGGAAGAATATTTCCCTATGAGAGCCGCACTTGCTCACGACGGTGCACGACTTTCTCGGTTACGGATATGTCGCGGGGCAGGTGGTCCACGGATTCAATGCATGCGTAAGGTGCATGGACGACACAACGTACCGCCAGCTAGATAGAGATCCCGGGTCCTCGAAAATGGTGTTCATGGGACATCGGAGGTGGCTTCGCGAGGACGACGCATGGAGGAAACGCAAGGATCTGTTCGATGGTGAAGACGAACCCCGAAGACGGCCACGTACGAGAAGCGGCGAGCAAATAGACGAGCTATTGAAAAATTGGAAAGAGTTCCCACCGCCGGGAAAGAAGCGAAAGGCGCCGGAGCCGCTGCTTAAGGTATGGAAGACGAGGTCTGTTTTCACGGGACTTGCCGTCTTGGAAGATCCTCCGTGTGCCTCACAGCCTTGATGTCATGCACATCACGAAGAACGTGTGCGAGAGTACTGCTTGGTACCCTCCTCGAACATGCCGGAGAAGACCAAAGATGGGCCGAAAGCAAGGTACGACTTGCAATCAATTGGGATCGGGGAGGAGCTTCACGCGGGACGCCCTAATGATGATGATGACGATGACGATGATGAGGCGGAGGACACGCAAAGTCGTCGCAAGGAAAAAATGCCAAAAAGATTGAATATTCTGCGCCCCACGCGTGCTTCACTCTAAGTCGGAAGGAGATCGAGCAGTTTTCGGCTCGTCTCCTAGGAGTAAAACTTCCCTACGGTTACGCGGGGAAGATAAGCGAGGTACCTAGACAAAGCGAAGCGAGAGGTTCGAGCGGGATGAAGTCTCACGACCGTCACGTGCTGATGACGCGGATACTTCCGGTTGCAATCCGTGGGATCATGGACGCGCACGTCCGTGAAACGCTTTTGGCCTATGCAACTTTTTCGACGTCATCTCTCGGAAGTCTGTTGGCGTGAGGCAACTTAGAAGGCTACGAGGAAGAGATCGTGGTGATACTGTGCGAGCTTGAGATGTACTTCCCGCCCGCTTTCTTCGACGTTATGGTGCATCTGCTTGGTACATATCGTGGAGGATATCATCCAAGCGGGGCCGACGTTCCCGCACGAGCATGATGCCGTTCGAAAGGATGAATGGTGTCATCAAAGGGTACGTTCGCAACCGAGGGCACGTCCGAGACGGAAGCATAGCCAAGGGCTTTCGACCGAAGAGTGCATCTCCTTACGCACGAGTTATCTAGAAATCGAGAACCCCGTTGGCCTGCCCGTAAACGGGCATCTCGGGAAGCTCGGCCGGATGGGGTCACCGCGACGGTAGCCGCCGAAATGCATGTCGACTTCAAGGGTCGAATCGCCGACTTTGAAAGAGCAAACCTAGTCGCGCTACAACACATAGACGTGGTCGATCCTTGGGTGGTAGAGCACAAAACCTTCATCGCAAAGACGTACGGTGATCGGGGCCAACGAGAGGACGGACGGAGATATAATCAAAGAGCACAACTCAACCTTCACGCGGTGGTTCAAGGACAAGATGCTGACGTACCCTATAGACGAGGATTCTTACGCGGAAGAAAAACTCATATTCGCCTTGTCAAAGGGCGCCGAACACAACACTGATGACATTTCGGGCGTACGATATCAACGGCTACACATTCTACACCGAGGAAAAGGACATGAAGAGCGATTATCAGAACTCCGGGGTAACGATGGAGTCCTACACCGGTGACGTCAAGCGAGAGATACTACGGAAAGATCGAGGAGATCTCGGGAGCTGAGCTACGGCTCGGAGAGAATGTGCCGATGTTCCGTGTCGAGGTGGGCCAAGAACGTCATAAAAGAAGACCGGCATTTCACCACCATGGTTATACCCGAAGCCAAATCCAAGACGGCGGGCGCAAAGGTCACCGCGAAATATGAGCCATGGGTACTAGCTTCCCAAGTGGACCAATGCTTCTTCATTACCGACCCGCAAAAGCCCGGCCGTGTTGTCGTGAGGAGAGGCAAAAGGAGCATCGTCGGAATGGATGGAGCCGCCAACGAGCTAGACTTTGACCGGTACGGCGATCCGAAGATGGAAGATGACGACGACGATGATGAAGAACCATACACAACAAGAAGAAGCAGGGACCACCCTACCTAAAGGCCGTCCATTCAAGAGAAGAAGTCTAGGAGTTCCGGGGCTAAATTATTCAATCGCGAGAAAGAAGGGCAAGAAGATTGTGAAAAGATAATTATGTATCATTTTCTTGTATGAATAATGGATGTCATATTGTTAATGTACACATTGTACCGATCAAAATAGACATATAATTTATATTTTTGGATATTTTCTAGATTCTATAGTATTTTAAATATTCTACATAATTATAATTATTTATGCCTTTTATTTTGGTGTATTATGCTATTTATTATAGTGTTAAATCAATTTAAAAAAAAGGGAAAAAATGGGGCCGCCAGGGTTCGAACCTGGCCGGCAGGGTTAGGCACAAACCAACCAGGGACAGAGCCAGTGCGGTACTAATCGGGATATGTCAAACATTGGTTTGTCTTCGTTTTGACCCAAACCTAAACTGGTAGTGGCGCACCCCTAGAGGTGCGCTATTGCTAAGCCTCATAGTGGCGCACCCCGAGAGGTGCGCTATTGCTAAGGCACCGTGGGACTTAGCCAAATTTCCCCTTCTTCCTCGTCCCGACCAGATCCAACGCACCACTGCCTCCTCTCTTCTCCGACGACGACGCCACCTCCCCCGGCGACGCGAGCGATCCCGGCGGACGCCACTCGATCTCGATTCACCGGCGCCCCCTCTCCGACGCCACCTCCCACCGGCCGCCCCTCCCCTGAGCGACGCGAGCGACCACAGACTCCGGCGGTGTCGCGCAGGTACGTCCCCCTCGATTCACCTCCTCGCCGGCGGCCGCCTCCCCCCTCGATTCACCTCGATCCCCACCCGCCTCACGTTCTCTCCCCCACGCAGATCCTCTCAAGCTCCCCCTCGATTTACCATCGGCGACTGCCTCTCCCACCTTGTCTGCGACCTCGTCCCCGACCTCGCCGCGGAGGAGCAGCACGCCACGCGCGTCTCGTGGAGCAGCAGCTGCCGAAGCACGTCGCGCCGCCCTCGACCGTTGAAGCGGCCGTAGAGGACCGCCGCCCCACTTGCAGACAGGTAGCCCCCGATGCCCCTCCTCCTCCTCTAGTGCTGCCGCTTGCTGGTGCTACCTAGGCTGCTTGCAAAAGCCTCTAGTTTGAGCCAGTGCTGCTGCTGCTTGAAATGCTGCTTGCAAAAGCCTCTAGTTTAAGCCAGTGCTGCTGCTTGAAATGCTGCTTGCTAGTGCTTCCTGGTGGTTGCTAGGTGTTGATTCATTTGAAGGATGCTAGGTGTTTGCTAGGTTTTGCTGCTGCAAACATTGCTAGGTGCTGCTGCTAACACCTATAACTGAAACTCTAACAGAGCTAGATTTATTCAACAACATGCATAATGCAGTAGCCTAGAATAGCCTACTGAACACTAAACATTATCGAGAGGAAAACATAATATTCATAAGTGTGATGTCTCAGAACAGCAGCATAATGCAAAAAAAACAGTTTGTTTGTTTAAAAAGGTAGACAAGACATGAAAGAGTGAAGTAATTCTCTGTCAGCTGATAGGTTTTCCCTAAGTGATGAAAGAGTGCAGTAATTCTCTGTCAGCTGATAGGTTTTCTTACATAATAAAACTAATTTTTTCAGTAAAACCACCATGTTCTGTTTCGGCCTATTTTCAGTAAAACCAATTGATATTTAAGTTAAACAACTTACATACATGGATGTTTCGTTCCTCAAAAAGATAGGCATGATGGTATTTTCATATGACAACAATTTGATTTTTTAACAATTGTTTCATATGACTAGCCTCGACTTTGTGTTGACATTTCCTTTCCTTTTACATGTGTATTAAAAAGGGTGTGATCAATGACTGAACTTTCTAATGCTGAACATTGCTTGATGCTATCTGATTCTGGCCATAGTCTGTAGTGTCATTTTCCTATGTAAAGTTTCCATTTATTTGATTCCTTTTTAATGCTGTTTTTAATGCTGCTAAGTGTGTATGTTGCTGCTACTTCCTGGAACTTGAGCACCTGACCGTGGCTGCCGCATCTTCCTCGACCCGGAGCAACACCTCACCTCTCGGCGACTCCCCGCGACTCACGGTGAGCAACACCTCACCTCTCCCGCTGCTAGTGCTTGCTAGTGCTTGCTAGTGCTGCTAGTGCTTGCTTGGTTGCTAGTGTTGTTGGCTGCTAGGTTGTTGTCTGTGCTGCTGGCTGCTGGGTGCCGCTTGCTTTTTGCCCGGCAACAAAAAACTATACTGCCTTTAAATATACCTTGTAGTAACCTGCATAGCTTCTTTTTAGGTGCTCCGGTGGTCGCAACCTCGTCGGCATCCTTCATCGACTTGGAGCCGGACTCTGCTTGAGCGTCATCGTCTTCTTCCCGGAGCGTCGTCGTTTGTTATTGCTCGCTGGTGGTAAGTGCTGCTTGTGCTAGCTTGGTGTTGCTACCTATTGCATGCTTGTTGCTGTGCCGCCTGGTGCTGGCTAGTCTGCCGGTATGTTGTTGTGCTAGCATGTTGGCCGATGCTCGTCGTCGGCCTGATGTTGCTGCCGATGTTACTACTGGCTGATGTTGATGCTCTGCCGCTAGCTATTGTCGGTGCTGCTAGCTGCTGCTGTGATGTGATTCCCCTGTCGTGCACCTATGGTGTATTTTTGTGTCATATTCTTGTGCAGGGATCGACGAGTTGCCCATTATCGCCGAAATGTTGATTCATTTCCGTTTCGGCGAAAATGGGGCACTCATATGTCCATAAATTTGCATAGGTCATGCCCAATTTTTCTCGTGAAATCTTGCGCTAACTTTATGCATTTTTTCCTACTTAGTTCGAACATGGCCAACAACGAAGAGGCCGGCGGCAGCGGCAGCAAGCCGTTCTGGATGCTAACCGATGAAATGGAGGTGATGGAGTCACAACCTCGCCGCGACGACGGCGAGGATGATGGCACCGATCCAGAGTACCGAGCGGACGATGCCGCCGAGGATGACACCACTGATGGTGCCGCCGAGGATGACACCACGGATGGTGCCGGCGAGGATGACACCGCGCACCGAAGAAGCTACGGAGGGAGCGTCGCCCGAATGTGCTCAGCACCGTGGAAGCGCATTCACCGAAGTGAACGCCGCTGGGCTTCCAACGGCGCCCCCGATTTAGTCAAAGGTTACGCTGCCCAACTCGGGTGCATCCTCCGGAGCACGGTCTCGATCAACACCGAGAACCTCGGGCATCCCGACCGAGCGAATTTGCGCACCCTCCTCTTCCAAGAAGCTGCACGAACGATACGAGTTCCCGGTGGACCGCTCGGAAAAGCGTCTCATGCGGAACAAAGTGCACAATGCCGCCCTCACGAAGATGAGCACCGCCCTCGCTAGTTGGAGGACCCGAGTGAAGAAAATGATTAATAATGGTGAGAGTTACG
>NC_061510.1:354948343-355112728 GCF_022539505.1 Lolium rigidum | reverse complement strand
GCATCACTTTTATGCCTCGGTTAATTTATTTTGCCGCAAGCGATGATTATGACGATTCATTGCTCTCTTGATTTGTCGCTCCCTAGTCTTTTGCTAGCCTTCACTTGTACTGAGCGGGAACGCTGCTCATGCCTCCAAACACATGAAAACCAAGTTATTCCAGAGTGTCCACTATAAATACCCATGCATGGCATTTCAAACCATTCCAAGTAAATTCTCATGCGCTACCTTTAAAACCTTCAAAATGTTTCCGCTTATCCAATAATTTTGCAAAAAGAGCTGGCAACGGGATTCCCAGTCCCGAATTAATTAACTTAAATAGACACTCCTCCATGGTTTGTGATTGTTGGACGGCACCCGAAGGATTCGGTTAGCCATGGCTTGTGTAAGCAAAGGTTGGGGGGAGAGTCATCATCATAATAAAACTAAACTAAAAAGGCACTCCTTCATGGTATGTGATTGTTGGCAGGCACCCGAGGATTCGGTTAGCCATGGTTTGTGTAAGAAAGGTTGGAAGGAGTGCCACATAAACATGCAAATAATTCATGGGAGCCGCTCTTGGGAATCCGGTTGGCGAGGTAGTTGGTGTACCCATTACCATTCGTTGACAACAACAAACACCTCTCAAAATAATTTTACTCCTCGCTTTACAAATGAAAAGCTCTAGCGCATGTTAATCCCTGCTTCCCTCTGCGAAGGGTCAATCTTTTACTTTTATGTTGTGTCTCCATCCTTTCTTTGAGCACTTTCTTGAGAGCACAACTGTCATTCTTAGTATAATATGCTTGTCTCAAAATATGATTGATTGTGGTATAACTTTGATGCTTTTATCTTTGACAATCACTACTTCTAGTCTTTCTATGAACTCCGGAGGTGCCCGGGCATTTATGTTTTGCCAATCAAATACAGGCAAGCGAGATACCACTTTATCATACTCTCTTATGAACATTGCAATCCTGCTTATATACATGATTCATGATGCTTATTATTAATTGTTGGTACCTCTTCATGATTGACATAGCTGTTAGATGATCTTATTTGCATGTACCTTATTATGAACTCGCTCAAGTATTAGCCATATCATGAGAATATATACATCATATGAACAAATGTGTTCGTGAAAGTTCTTTTATCGCTCAGTTGTTAACCGAATTGCTTGAGGACAAGCAATAAGCTAAGCTTGGGGGAGTTGATACGTCCAAAACGTATCTACTTTCCCGAACACTTTTGCTATTGTTTTGCCTCTAATTTGTGTATTTTGGATGCAACTAACACGGACTAACGCTGTTTTCGGTAGAACTGTTCCGGTGTCTCGTTTTTGTGCAGAAATCCAACTTTCAGGAAAAACCTCGGGATTTTGACGAAAGGCCCTATTTTCCCAGAATACTGGGGGAGCCAGAAGGACAAATCAAGTGGAGGCCCGAGGGCCCCACACCATAGGGCGGCGCGGCCCAGGGGGGGCCCGCGCGGCCCTGTGGTGTGGCCCCCTCGGCTGGCCTCCGACGCCCTCCTTCGGACTACTTATTCGCCTCGACCTAAAAACGCACGGGGAGAAGTCGAAGTCGCCGTAAACCCTCCGGAACGCCGCCACATCGCGAAACTCCGTCTCGGGAGCCGAAGTCTCCGTTCTGGCACTCCGCCGGGACGGGGAATTGGAGGAGATCATCGCCGCCATCACCGCCAACGCCTCTCCATCAACCAGCCATGTTTCCCCCATCCATGTGTGAGTAATTCCCCCGCTGTAGGCCGAAGGGGATGGTAGGGATTGGATGAGATTGGTCATGTAATAGCATAAGATTGTTAGGGCATAGTGCCTAGTATCCGTAGATGTTACTTTTATGATATTGTTGCAACTTGTTATGCTTAATGCTTGTCACTAGGGCCCGAGTGCCATGATCTCAGATCTGAACATGTTATTATTTCATCATGATATTCATTGTTTATGGTCTTACCCGCAAGTTGTATACACATGTTGTTGTCCGGAACCAATGGCCCCGAAGTGACGAAATCGGGACAACCGGAGGGAATGGTAGCGATGTGAGGATCACATGTGTTCACGGAGTGTTAATGCTTTGCTCCGGTACTCTATTAAAAGGAGTACCTTAATATCCGAGTAGTTTCCCTTGAGGCCCGGCTGCCACCGGCTGGTAGGACAAAAGATGTTGTGCAAGTTTCTCATTGCGAGCACGTACGACTATAATTGGAACACATGCCTATTGATTGATTAGTACTTGGATACCGTTTTATTATTATCTGCAAATGCCCTGCTATGATTGTTACATGAGTTTCTCTCATCCATGCAACGCCCGTCATCCGTCCCCGTGCCTACGTATTTTAATCCTCGCTGTTTACTAAAATCACTACTCGCTGTCTTTGTTACTTCCGTCGTTGTTATTTCACTACTCGCTATCTGCTATAAAGCTGTTACTACTTGATAAACTCTTGCGAGCAAGTCTGTTTCCAGGTGCAGCTGAATTGACAACTCCGCTGTTAAGGCTTTCAAGTGTTCTTTGTCTCCCCTTGTGTCGAATCAATAAATTGGGTAATACTTCCCTCGAAGACTGTTGCGATCCCCTATACTTGTGGGTCATCAGGCATATGGATCAAGAGTGGGTTTTTTCCATCCCGATGGCGGATAGATATACTCTGGGCCCTCTCGGTGGAATATCGTCTGATTAGCTTGCAAGCATGTGACTAGGTCACAAGAGATGACATACCGCGGTACGAGGAAAGAGTAATTGTCGGTAACGAGGTTGAACAAGGTATGGAGATACCGATGACCGAACCTCGGACAAGTAAAGTATCGCGTGACAAAGGGAATCAGTATCGTATGTAAATGGTTCAATCGATCACTAAGTTATCGTTGAATATGTGGGAGCCATTATGGATCTCCAGATCCCGCTATTGGTTATTGGTCGGAGAGTAGTCTCGACCATGTCTGCATAGTTCACGAACGGTAGGGTGACACACTTAAGGTTTGATATCGTTTTTAAGTAGATATGGAATATGGAATGGAGTTCGAATGTTGTTCGGAGTCTCAGATGGGATCCAGGACATCACGAGGAGTTCCGGAATGGTCCGGAGAATAAGATTCATGTATAGGAAGTCACTTTCCAAGTTTGGAAATGATCCGGTGCATTTATGGAAGGCGCTAGAATGTTCTACAACCTTCCAGAAGAAATCACCATGTAAGGTGGAGTCCCGGATGGACTCCACCAACCCTGACCAGCCAACCAAGAGGTAAGGTGGATTCCATGGTGGACTCCACCACCTTGGCCGGCCAAGGAAGAAGGAAAGGGGGGAGTCCCACTCCCCCTAGGTTTCACCCTTTGGTAAGTTTTGGAGTTGGACTCTTATTCAAATCTTTGGGCTAACCCTTGGGGTTCCACCTATATAATGAGGGAGAGAGGGAGGGCACCGGCCACCACACTAGCCGCACCACCCAAGGGCATCAAGGCCGGCGCCCCACGTTCCCCCTCTCCCCAAACCCTAGCCGCCCCCTCCCCCCACTTCTCCCGTAGTGCTTAGGCGAAGCCCTGCCAGTGATCTCTACCACCACCGACACCATGCCGTCGTGCTATCGAGATTCCGAGGAGGATCTACTACATCCGCTGCCCGCTGGAACGGGGAGAAGGACGTCGTCATCAACACCGAACGTGTGACCGAGTACGGAGGTGCTGCCCGACTGTGGCACCGTCAATATCTTCTACGCGCTTTTGATAGCGGCAAGTGATCGACTACATCAACAACGAGATCTAATCTCGTAGGCTTTGGAATCTTCGAGGGTTAGTCTCATGATCTTCTCGTTGCTACCATCTTCTAGATTGGATCTTGGCTTGTTATTCGTTCTTGCGGTAGGAAATTTTTTGTTTTCTATGCTACGAATCCCATCAAGATCTGTATAACCGACGCTCACATACAAGCGCATACACTCATCTCTATGAACGCACACACACCCTACCCCTATGAGCATCTCCGGAAACTGAGCCGACAGATTGGATCTTGAAATTGACGAAGTCACCACATCCGCCTCGCTGTCGAGGGAAACGTCACCTCCCATTGAATGAATATTCCGCCTTTATGAGATACACAGATGTCAAACTTGGGGTTTGAACTCTGGTGTGCTGGGGGTACAACCACCCTTCTAACCACCCAACCTCAGGTTGGTTCTCGACTGACTAGCCTTGCTTACTCTTGTTGACAATTGTTTTCCTCGCTTAGCACTAATGGTTTATCTTCTTTTAATGGAATAATGCAGGCCAGAAACTAAGAAGATGGCGGGCTTGCCACTTGCCACCAGTTCACCAGCGGGGAGCTCCACGCCCTGCAGCCGATCTTCCGAATGTACGGTCGGCGGCAGGTCTTCGCAGTCCCCGTCGTGACGCTCAAGGTGTTCAAGGACAACATCTTGGTGCGTGAGTTCCTAGAGAAGGGGCAGGGCCGGGTGCTGGTGGTGGAGGGCGGCCTGCGCTGCGCCATCCTGGGTGGGAACCTCGCGCAGCTGGCGCTGAACAACGAGTGGGCGGGCATCGTGGTGAACGCGTGCATCCGGGACGTGGACAAGATCGATGGCTGCGACATCGGCGTGCGCGCGCTCGGCTCGCATCCCATGAAGTTCAACAAGTAGGGGATGGGCGAGAAGCACGCACCGGTGGCCATAGCGGGGACAAATGTCTGCGACGGCGAGTGGCTCTACCTCTACGCCGACGCCAACAGGATCCTCGTCTCCAGGACCAAGCTCATCGTGTAGACAGACCCTGTAAAATGATGGATGAATGAACTGGGCTGTAAATAAAAGAGGACGAGTGAGCACTCTTGTTTCTGCTTGCTTCTGCCCTCCCTAACTGAATATGTTGGCGATATATCACTTCTCGAAATAGACTTTCACCCCGTTTTATAAATAAAGCAACCACATTCATACAAGGTCGAGTACAACACACCTAGAAACTACCGAAACACCAAAGGTCTGCTAGGGCCACAGCACATCATGCCTAAAGAACGAGCTCAAGCGATACAACCCAAAGAGAAGGGCCACTCAGCTGGCGCTATATCTGAAGCTCAGAACTTTGCAACAAGGAAGCTTTGGCAGATGCGAATAATAATTTGATGCCGTCGAAGTTCCAGGTTGGGGTCCGAATCCTGCTGTATCTCCAAACTGCCTGTGTGTGGGTTTAGGGTTTGATCCCTCCTGATGTATCTCCAAGTTGAGGATGTGATCCCTCCTGTGTTCAACGGCGTTGGGGCAGCGAGGGCAGCACGGCGACTTGAGAAAGTTGTATTCCTGATACCACCCATGCCCAATACATGTCTACCTGGTCAATGACCGCTGCAAATGGTACAGCGTGCTAGCCAAGGTACTTGTTAATAGCTCATTTACATCGCACGAAGCAAACACTGGATGCATCGGGTGAGCGCGTGTATATATATACACACGCATCTGACACATCTTACAAAGGCATAGCTCGACTACTGGGGTCCCAGTTTATCAATGATGTAAGTGTCGGAAATGTGCTCTTATTGATCATTGAGGGATAAAAGATTTGATGAAATGGCACTCATATGCACCAATTGAATCTGATCAATGTAATCGCAGGAACTTGAACTTGAAATAGGGCCGACGCAATCCATGTAGTGAAGCCTACTTATGATGCTCTAATATAGAGTAATGTTCCCTGGTACGTTTTCGCTGAACGGTGATGTTTTCCTCTCAGCCAGACGCATAAAAGCAATGCTCCGGGCTACACACAGGGATAACCCTGAGTCATAGCCATTGAGCCACCATGCTAGAAGAAGCCATTGAAATCCGACGGTCCTTGAATAAAACAACGCCGTAACCATGTATCTAGAGTCCATTGGGACATCTCGTACTCGTACCAGTCTGTAGAGCTTGAAGAGGCTCACTCGTACCAATCTGTAGAGCTTGAAGAGGATCACTCGTACCAGTCTGTAGAGCTTGAAGAGGCTCACGATGCCGCATGGCCAGAAACAGTGAAGTTTTGTTTTTTTTTTAAAAAGAAGGCAGTGCCCAAACATTTGCACTGATCGATGCATGCGACTCCTTTTGTTCTTCTATTAAAAAAATAATTCTTACAAAAAAAATACATCATGGATCATATATGGTTGATACAAGAATCAGACATCTATAAAAAAACATGAAGTGGCTCTACACTAATAACATGTTAACCCATGATTAAAACGCCAATTGAAGCTAGTAGCTAAATCCTCACGACAACGGAATTACCTACACAAAAAGTTGATTTTACATATAATTATTCTGAATGTTCCATATGACCCAAAGTAAGGCACACTCCAACTTGAGTTTCCATTTTATCTTTTTTCGCAACCCTCGTAACTAATTTCCAAACAAATTCGTGATATCAACGGGAGCGATAATATTAAATATCATATGAAGACAACATGGGCTTAGCCCAGTGGTTGGGGTCGCAGTGGCGCATGTGGGGACCCCGGACTAGCTGTCCGAAATTCCCTGTTATGTATACAGTTCACGATCCCATGATCAGTGCGCCGTGAACACATAACCGAACTGATACCAAATTACACCATCCATTACAAAGCGGAATAAGAAAATTACAACATGGGCACATGACCAATACTTACATAATAGCCTCGAAGGGCCTAACTAAACATCGAGTAGCATCATCACTTCAGCAGCACGAAGCACCCAAGTCATCTCGCCATAACCCTACGAGCAACCGATCGGGAAGACGTTCCTAGCTCGCATAGACGTCGTCAACTCCTTCTTCATCTGTCGAGTTCCTTCAAGTCTGGCCAAGTAAATAGCCAGGGACAAAGCCGTGAGTACATTGGAATTGTACTCGCAAACCATCAAGAAGGTGATAACGATGCTAACTAAAAGAGACAAGAGAGGAAGAATAGTTTCTCTTGTGGATATAGCATGTGAAAGAGAATCAGTTTGATGCGGACACTATGGTGTTCCTATGACATCTCTATATCTTTGTTAAAGAAGATACTTCAAAAGTTACACTACGACATCTCTACATCTTTAGGGAAGAGGTAGCGTTCCGACATCTCAAGTGATGCGGTGCTATGGAAGTCCTATGACATCTCTATATCTTTATTGAAGAAGAGTTAGCATACCGCCATCTCATTTGGTGGGGATGCTAGGGAAGTCCTATGACATCTCTACATCTTTATTAAAGAAGAGTTCCTCTCCATGAAACACTAGGAAAGAGTTCCCCACTTGGTCTCAATTTTTCCCACGACCATCTCCATATGGTCAACACACGCCCATTTTCCGTACCCTTCCGGTACATATAAACACAACATTTCCTTTGCAAAGCTTTTGCCAAAACAAAATGCAAGCCCCGGTAAAGGTAGACCTTTGCAACCCGTCCATGACCGCGGACGCGGCTATTCGAATAGATTTGACTCTGCAGAGTTTGCACACTTTCCCCACAACTATCCGGATACCTGTCGTGTGGGCATCATCCCTGCATAACAACATATGCCACGACGGATACCCGGACATAACCTTTCGCCCATCTCCACTGGCACGAGTCCTTCCCTCGCGGGCTTACCCCTTCCCGGCACCCCGGCAGCATACCTCCTTTTGAGCGTATCTCCGGCGCCATGACGAAGACCCTCGCAATCGTCCGGCTATCGGCTAAGACAGTGTATTGCCTCCTCCGGAGCGCAACCCGGCGTCGGAGGTCGTCATGACCCTCCCTAGAAAGTTGTGAAGGGTGCTCCCGCCAGCTTCAACAAACTACGGGCTAAGCCCCGTCCCACACCAGGGTAGAGTGGTTGCGCGATAAAAGTTGGGCTGGTGTACACTTATACGCAAGTGCTCCTTTTTAAAACCATTTTTCCCACAACACCTTGGCTGTTCAACAAACAGCCATACACCACTTTTCCGAACATCTTTACCAAGATCCTTTGCTTTCTTAAACCATACGCTTGGGTTAACTCACCCAAGGTTTTCATAAAACATTTACAACAAGGTAAGCCTTGAGGGGTTCCCAACCTATAGTTTCATGAGTTGAACTAGAATTGCACTATGGCCGAGATGAGAGTCATCTTGTCATAGAGGGTGTAAAAAGAGTAATGGGTGGATCATACTCGCTTAAGGTAAGCATGTATGATGACAACACAACGAGGAATATAATCTCAGATTTGTGGTACTAACTATACAATTTGGATAGTGGAGAATCACTATCCAACCAACTCTCCAAGAGGGTACACGGCATACTCCTCTTAAATTGAGGATTACACCAAGATCATGACATTGATACCTCTAAACTACAAAAGTGGTGAGTGTGGTGTAAGTTACTATCTTGAGAGGGAAGATGCTCAAGTTGAGCATACAAGATGACCAAGTGGAATAGCACGGCCATGATGCCATGCATCCCATAATCACAACGACAATAGTGGAGTATCACCACTAGGGAGTACCCCACTAGGAAACACACATAGATGACATAAATAGAGAGATTAACACACATAGAATTCAAGGTGCTTTGGACATCAACAAATGACATCCAACTAGACACCAAATCAGAGATCAAAAGATGGCTTGCCTTGGCTTATTTGTCCCTGGACTTCTTCAACTCCATCAATATAAGAATCCCAACAATATAAATAAAATCCTCGTCCGATTCCACTTCTTCTTCTTCTCCGGAATTGTTCGCATCTATCGCCGGAAAATATAAAAGGAACACAATCAATCACATTGCACCAACAAAACAAACATACAACAATCAACAACTAACCAATCAAATAAGGGCCACTATACAAAGGACTTATAGATACCACAAAACAACTTTAAGAGAACCCATTTTATTTACCTAGTAAAGGTATGAGAGTATCACAACTTAGCAATTGCCTCTCTCGGTTATCACCATGGTATAAACCAAACATCCCCTGGTAGATAACATCATAAAGAGGACAAGAGCATTAGTTTGACATCATATGCATTCACAAAACATTTTCAAACATTTTTGGAAAAGTAGAAATCAGTTTTCCTAATTTAATTTGCTCACTTAACACTACACAAGATTAGGAAGCAAGCAAGATACCACACCATTTGAAAACTCAAGCAAAACAATAGAACTTGTTTAAGTTGCAAAGGTTTTGTTTTTCAATCATAAAACAAAGGTTGCCCATTTCTAATAAAAAGAGTTGGCCAAGGGTTTTAAATAAACCGAAAAGTCTTGCTTCAACAATGCATGTCACACATATACATTACTAACAGCAACAAATATGTTCGAACAGAGACTGATAGTATTTTTCCTAGATGGTCAGTACTAATACAAGACTAACCCAATTGGATTCACTCAAAAATATTAATCCTACAATTTTAGGAATTTCTTTGAATCTGACTGTACAGAAAAAAAAGATCTGTAAGCCATAAATCGTAGAAAAATCCTAAAAATATGAGGCCACTTGTCTTTGAAAGGTATTTAAACAGAGATTGACACACAATTGGATTTGGGTTCAAATTGTTTCTGAAACTCTCATAAATGGATTTACAAGTTTACTGCATGTCTGTACCAATTTCTTTCTCTCTGGAGTTACACAACAGATAAATGTTTGAAACTTGTTTGAGATGATTAAGAAAACATTCAGTAATCCTACAGAATTGGAATCACTCAATTAGGTACAAAATTGGATTTTTGATGATTTAAAAGCTAACAGCCATGTCTGCAGAACACACAGAACAAGTTTAATTCACCACAATTCGTATATAAAACATAAAAATATGAGGTCAGTTGCATCTGAAAGGCATTGAAAAGCTGGTTCTCACCCAACTGGTTTCATTCAAAAATTCGTTCCCAAGCTCCTGGTTTAATTCGACAAAGTCAGATCTGTCCAGATCTTGATCTGTGAACCATTTCAGTTTCAGGAGGTCAATCGAAGTGAAACCACCGCCAAAATGAAGGTATTGAAGAGGGCTTTCACCTACAGTTGAGTTTGTTCAAAAAGGTTTTGTAAAACGGGAGAAATATAACAAACAGTGATTCTGCATGTTTTCAGAACTTTATTTACCATGCGAAATCCGTAACGAATTTGAGGATGAGACCAACGCCATATTGTATATCTTTTCCGTATCTAACTGTGGAACTTTGAATCGCTCGATTTGGATCTGCACACGAGATTCGGTGGATTTTACAAGATCGTACCAGAATCTGAAACAGCAAAGTAGCAGAAATTACTGCAAGGTTTTGGACGAACTTTGCTCAAGAACTTCAGATCTGAGGATTGCTCAACCTTCTCCATGCTTGGACCAACATGCACCTGCATCAAGATCCAATCTTAGCAATGGAAGAAGAAGAAGAAGAGGAGATTAATCCATCTAGGGTTGGGGAGAAGATGGAGAGGGAGTCCCTCATGGTGAGGGGAAACTTGAGGGAGGGGGAGAGCTTCATCTTGGTGGGTTTCCATGGCCATGGCCGGCCATGGAGCTTGGGAGGAGCAGCAGCTCGTGGGGAGAGGTAGGAGGAGAGTGTGAGGGAGTGGGGAGTGAAGGAAATGAAGCCAAAGGGGAGGTGGTGGCCGGCTAGGGCCAATTTATAGAGGGAGAGGGGTGGCTGCCTCCTTTTTTGATTGGCCAAGGGAGGTGGCTGTCCATTTATTGATTGGGTTAGGTGGGAGGCAATGCTTGTGGGGGAAGAAAGTAATAAGGACAATGGCTGGCCGAAATTCTTGCCATGGCCGGCTCCTTCATGTTCCACTCAAAAATGAACAAAGAGAGAGATGCACAACATCCATGTGAATAGATCAAGGCATGATGTTGAGGAGGTAATGTCAATGAGTGATTTTGATGATGATAAGATGAGGAGTAAATACATATAGATAGAAAGGAGTATGAGGGTGGCATGTGCCATGTGCCATGATAATAATCTCCACCACTTTGGTTGAGACCATCTTATGATGAAGATGGCTCCCAAGGTATAGTTGATGAATAAAAGTTTTCATTTGAATTCAAAATTGAAAGATTGGGGTTGGCCACATGCAACAATGCATGAGCATGTCAAGGTAGATGGGATGGTGATGGTGGCTTAGTCAATGATAGAGCAAGATTAAGAGAGATGGTGAGTGGAGTATTCATATACTCACAAGGATGAATATATTGACACAATTCATGAGGTCAAGGTGATGATGGGAAAGAATAGAGGATTGAGATGGATATGATGAAATATAAGTTGCTATTCAAATAAGAGGTCAATTGGGAGTGATTTGAAAATATCAAATGATCATCCATTTGATCAAAAATTGGAGGATGAAGGAACATAATGTGGTAGATCAGAGATGTACACAAGATGTGCAAGAGTTGTCATTTGAAAAAGGATTTAATTGAAAAGTATATGGAACACCTCAATTGTCTAGACACAATTGGGAATGAACTCAAGTGAAATGGAATCTTGAAGATGTTGGGAGAAAACTAGTTGGAACATAGGAGTTCAAAATATTCTACTTACTTTCTCAAGTAAAGTAGAGTTTTTCCCAAATTTAAAGTAAACAAGAAATGGTATAGGTACCATAAACAATCCTTTTGTTAAAAACAAAACAAAATAGAGAGTAATGTTTTAGAAATCAGTACTTGGTAGAAATGGGATGAAAAACAAAACCCATTTTAGTTCCTTGTTTTCTTTGAAGAATTATTTTGAAAAGATTTAGTAAAACTAGAAGTAGTTTTGTGATAAAACTAGAGAAGGAAAATCAATAGGACCTTTGAGAGAGAAAACTTAATTTAGGGAGAAATGTTCTCAAGGGTAGATGATGATTACAAAATGTATCCATCATTCCCACTCTTGGTTTTGTGAAGATTAAACTTGAATAAAAACAAGAGGTAAAAGTGAAGGAAGTGATCTAGAGTCGAAGCATTGGATATGGTATAGGATCAAGTGGAAATATGTGCTGCAAGGATTGACTGAGACATGCAAGACGTGGAGGTTGAAGAGGGTGTTACAAAGATGAGATCAATGCACTGAGATCACCAATAACAGTGGTGGTTGCTTAGATATCAATTGCCAAAGTTTGGACATTTTAAGCTTGTCAACACAGATGGTCGACATGGCCTCAAAACCAACAAGGATGAGTGGGTACAAGAGAAAGATGTGATGAGGGGTAGATGATCCCAAGTTTTGAATTAAGGATGATTGAGCTATCTTGTACTACAAAGAGAAAATCAAGATGGCACACACATGTTGCCATCAGAAGAAGAGTTTGATGTAATAAGAAGGAAAACAACTTTTCCTAGGACACACATGTGTTTTATTAGGTGAGTTGTTGGTTTTACCACTAGAGGTGTTGTTCTAAGAGGTGGCTCAAGACAAAACTCAACAAGAAATCAAGACAATACATCTACCAACAGATCAAGGCAATTCAACATAACAAACAGATCAAGGCAATTCATCTTAATTAGTCTATAGAAAAAGTTTTTGTTCCTCCTAATTTTTGCAATAATGACAACTAATCAAGGTTGTAAAAGTTGGGGTGTTACAGATCTTCCACCCTTAAAATAATCTCGTCCCGAGATTACTTAGTGTAGAACTAGAGGGGTTGTAAAGCTTAACGAAAGTTAGACTCCATCCTTCTGTAGATGCACCATTGTAGAGAAGGTCGTTGCTTCATCTTCTAGCAGACATGATGGATTCCTGCCGATGGCGAGCTTCATGAAGAGGTTGACTACTCCGTGCAGATGTTAGACCTGTAGCTTCTTAACGACCCTAGTGGAGCTCACGACTTCAGAAAATTTAGTGCACTCCAATGGTGCCTTAGCGGGGTTGAAACTTTTTAGAGTTATCTTAAATTTTAGTGGAAGACGAAGTCTTCCACCCTTAAAATTGTTCACCGGGGAGGGGGCGTTAAAAACTGTAAGCTTCGGCCACGGGTCTTGTCGGGCGCTTCTTGGAGAAGTCATTGATCTCCTGTCTTGAGTTGAAAACATCTTCAGAGGGTGTTGTGTAGTCCACGGCTTCAAGAGGGGTTAGTGCATCCTACGTTTCCAACGGTGTGTTAGAAAGGTTTAAAATGTTAGGGTTAGCTCCAACTTTTAGTGGAAGACGAAGTCTTCCACCCTTAAGATTTTTCATCGGGCTTTCGGAAAAACTCAGAGCGTTCGCTTTGCGGTCCTGTCGGGGCTTCGAAGAAGTCGTCGATCTTCCTTGTTCAGTTGAAGAGTCTTCGGGGGTGACGTGCAGACCACATCTTCAAGAGGCACTCACGTGTTAACTAAACCATATGGGATGCGCGGTGAGTTAGTAAGTTGATGAAACACCTAGTTGGTATCCATATGAAACAGCAACAGAGGTCGTCGAAGGCAATCTTCAGCTTGACGGTCAGTGCTGACTTATACCAGTTGAGAAGTTAGTGGGTAAACTACACTTAATCTTGAGTCTTGAGGTATCTTCAGGAGCTTCACTTGGTAAGGACCAGATGAACAAGGTGATGTAGCTTGGCTTTGACGCTATTGTTCACTCAACGGGTTAGACGGTGTGTTAGGGGGTATTTTGAAGAAGATATCCTAGAGGTTAGCACGACTATACTCCAAGGTTAGACCAAGTTAGTAAGGCTTCTCGCAGAGGTGCAGTCACTCTTGAAGGTAGGGGCTTCTGCCTTCTTGGCGTAGTGGAGATGCTTCGGATGACCTTGAAAGTAGTCGGCGTAGGTAGGGGTCTGAGTTAGTTTCCCTGATGGTTGAAAAACAACTGCTAACGGGTTTAGAGTTAGAGTCTTTCGTTAATCTACCCAACTAACTAGCAGTTAGCAATACATCGGCGAGGCAAACTTTAATCCTATCATGGCATGTGACACCCATACAACCATAACCAGAGACAAAATACCACTAACAGAGGCTACTGGTATTTTTCCTAGATGCACAGAAACAAAACAAGATCAACACAATTGGAATCATTCAAAAATATTTATTTTTCAATTTTTGAGACTCAAAATACTAACCAGAAATAGTGATCAAGTTTTATTTATTAAAAATCGCACAAAAATCCTAAAAATACAAGGTCAGTGGCGTCTGAAAGATAATTTCATACTGGTTCTAGTGCAATTGGAATCACATCAATCGGAGCTACCAAACTATTTTTATTAGCAAAACAGTACACTGGCAGATTTCCATTTTTAATTTCTGTTTTACAAATTTTCAAACAATTAAAAAGGGCGGGAATGTCTAAATAGCAAGACATACATGCACACAGCAAACAGATACAAACACTCAAGGCAGCACACTAGGGAACTACAAGCAATCATCAAACCAGACATGGTACTCTAAGTACCCAGAAAGTCCTAATGCGCGGGGGTAGCTCAATCAAAGCGATTGAGTTTGTCCTATCCATCCTATAGGTTTGGGGCTGGTCACATATGTCGACGTCTTCATCTTGCTGGCATCGACTTCAATTTGGATCCTTGTAGCAGTTGGTGGTGAAGGGGCCGGGTGTTGAGTCGTTGATGTTGAGGCGGAGGAGAAAGCTGCGTAGAACTTCTAGTCTCGACATCCCGGAAACATGAGGTCTTCGAAGAGGTAGCTGTTGAGGTGCTTCTAAAGTAGAGATCTTCTCGTGGCTGGCCTAAAAATAACTAGTCAAGAAACCGAGGGCTTGATCCCCGACGACCGCAAAAAGTGCAAGTCCACGGAGGAACAAGGTCAGATCTTTGACATACTTTGGTGAAAACCAAAGACATGATGTTATCATCCCTACATGTGCACGACTAAATCGGCATCCAACCTTCAATAGCTGCCGTTGGAGATACGTGAGACTTCATAAAAGGTTGATCCATCTTCGACTTCGAGTCTCCGGTCCGAGTCGGGGACATCGTCCAACATGTAGGTTTGAAGTGGATGAGACAATAGAGCAAGAATTTTCAAACCTTTTTATAAAGCGGAGAGATAAGAATTTAGAAGCTTTGAATAAATAAGAGGAGTAGAAGCTATGCTTCCGACTAAAGAAATACTTTATTTCGCAAATAGTTTTTCCCCAAGTACTTGTTTCCAAACTAACGTCCATGCTAACTAAGGTCTCCTACAGTCAGGATAGCTCTGATACCAGCTCTGTGGGGACCCCGGACTAGCTGTCCGAAATTCCCTGTTATGTATACAGTTCACGATCCCATGATCGCTGCGTCGTGAACACATAACCGAACCGATATCAAATTACACCATCCATTACAAAGCGGAATAAGAAAATTACAACATGGGCACATGACCAATACTTACATAATAGCCTCGAAGGGCCTAACTAAACATCGAGTAGCATCATCACTTCAAGCAGCGCAGCACTCCAAGTCATCCGCCTTAACCCTACAGGCAACTGACTGGGAAGACGTTCCTAGCTCGCATAGACGTCGTCAACTCCTTCTTCAACCGTCGAGTTCCTCCAAGTCAGGCCAAGTAAATAGCCAGGGACAAAGCCGTGAGTACATTGGAATTGTACTCGCAAACCATCAAGAAAGGTGCTAACAATGCTAACTAAAAGAGACAAGAGAGGAAGAATAGTTTCTCTTGTGGATATAGCATGTGAAAGAGAATCAGTTTGATGCAGACACTATGGTGTTCCTATGA
Source organism: Lolium rigidum (assembly GCF_022539505.1). NCBI lineage: Eukaryota > Viridiplantae > Streptophyta > Magnoliopsida > Poales > Poaceae > Lolium > Lolium rigidum. The sequence goes on along the minus strand of NC_061510.1, from coordinate 355,097,175 downwards.
CATCTCTATATTTTTGTTAAAGAAGATACTTCAAAAGTTACACTACGACATCTCTATATCTTTAGGGAAGAGGTAGCGTTCCGGCATCTCAAGTGATGCGGGCGCTATGGAAGTCCTATGACATCTCTATATCTTTATTGAAGAAGAGTTAGCATACCGCCATCTCATTTGATGGGGATGCTAGGGAAGTCATATGACATCTCTATATCTTTATTGAAGAAGAGTTCCTCTACATGAAACACTAGGAAAGAGTTCCCCACTTGGTCTCAATTTTTCCCACGACCATCTCCATATGGTCAACACACGCCCATTTTCCGTACCCTTCCGGTACATCCAACACAACACTTTCTTTGCAAAGCATTTGTCAAAACAAAACTCAAGCCCCGGTAAAGGTAGACCTTTGCAACCCGTCCATGACCGCGGACGCGGCTATTCGAATAGATTTGACTCTGCAGAGTTTGCACACTTTCCCCACAACTATCCGGATACCTATCGTGTGGGCATCATCCCCGCATAACAACATATGCCACGACGGATACCCGGACATAACCTTTCGCCCATCTCCACCGGCACGAGTCCTTCCCTCGCGGGCTTACCCCTTCCCGGCACCCCGGCAAGCATACCTCCTTTTGAGCGTATCTCCGGCGCCATGACGAAGACCCTCGCAATCGTCCGGCTATCGCTAAGACAGCTGTATTGCCTCCTCCGGAGCGCAACCCGGCGTCGGAGGTCGTCATGACCCTCCCTAGAAAGTTGTGAAGGGTGCTCCCGCCAGCTTCAACAAACTACGGGCTAAGCCCCGTCCCACACCAGGGTAGAGTGGTTGCGCGATAAAAGTTGGGCTGGTGTACACTTATACGCAAGTGCTCCTTTTTAAAACCATTTTTCCCACAACACCTTGGTTGTTCAACAAACAACCATACACCACTTTTCCGAACATCTTTACCAAGATCCTTTGCTTTCTTAAACCATACGCTTGGGTTAACTCACCCAAGGTTTTCATAAAACATTTACAACAAGGTAAGCCTTGAGGGGTTCCCAACCTATAGTTTCATGAGTTGAACTAGAATTGCACTATGGCCGAGATGAGAGTCATCTTGTCATAGAGGGTGTAAAAGGAGTAATGGGTGGATCATACTCGCTTAAGATAAGCATGTATGATGACAACACAACGAGGAATATACTCTCAGATTTGTGGTACTAACTATACAATTTGGATAGTGGAGAATCACTATCCAACCATACTCTCCAAGAGGGTACACGGCATACTCCTCTCAAATTGAGGATTACACCAAGATCATGACATTGATACCTCTAAACTACAAAAGTGGTGAGTGTGGTGTAAGTTACTATCTTGAGAGGGAAGATGCTCAAGTTGAGCATACAAGATGACCAAGTGGAATAGCACGGCCATGATGCCATGCATCCCATAATCACAACGACAATAGTGGAGTATCACCACTAGGGAGTACCCCACTTGGAAACACACATAGATGACATAAATAGAGAGATTAACACACATAGAATTCAAGGTGCTTTGGACATCAACAAATGACATCCAACTAGACACCAAATCAGAGATCAAAAGATGGCTTGCCTTGGCTTATTTGTCCCTGGACTTCTTCAACTCCATCAATATAAGAATCCCAACAATATAAATAAAATCCTCGTCCGATTCCACTTCTTCTTCTTCTCCGGAATTGTTCGCATCTATCGCCGGAAAATATAAAAGGAACACAATCAATCACATTGCACCAACAAAACAAACATACAACAATCAACAACTAACCAATCAAATAAGGGCCACTATACAAAGGACTTATAGATACCACAAAACAACTTTAAGAGAACCCATTTTATTTACCTAGTAAAGGTATGAGAGTATCACAACTTAGCAATTGCCTCTCTCGGTTATCACCATGGTATAAACCAATTATCCCCTGGTAGATAACATCATGAAGAGGACCAGAGCATTAGTTTGGCATCACAAACATTCACAACATAATTTCAAACATTTTTGGAAAAGTAGAAATCAGTTTTCCTAATTTAATTTGCTCACTTAACACTACACAAGGATAGGGAGCAAGCAAGATACCACACCATTTGAAAACTCAAGAAAAACAATAGAACTAGTTTAAGTTGCAAAGGTTTTGTTTTTCAATCATAAAACAAAGGTTGCCCATTTCTAATAAAAAGAGTTGGTCAAGGGTTTTAAATAAACCAACAAGTTTTGCTTCAACAATGCATGTCACACATATACATTACTAACAGCAACAAATATGTATCGAACAGAGACTAATAATATTTTTCCTAGATGCCCAGTACTAATACAAGACTAACCCAAATGGAATCACCTAAAAATATTAATCCTACAAATTTAGGAATTTGTTTGAATCTGACTGTACAGAAAACAAGATCTGTAAGCCATAAATCGTAGAAAAATCCTAAAAATATGAGGCCACAGGCATTTGAAAGGTATTTAAACAGAGATTGACACACAATTGGATTTGGGTTCAAATTGTTTCTGAAACTCTCACAAATGGATTTACAAGTTTACTGCATGTCTGTACCAATTTCTTTCTCTCTGGAGTTACACAACAGATAAATGTTTGAAACTTGTTTGAGATGATTAAGAAAACATTCAGTAATCCTACAGAATTGGAATCACTCAATTAGGTACAAAATTGGATTTTTGATGATTTAAAAGCTAACAGCCATGTCTGCAGAACACACAGAACAAGTTTAATTCACCACAATTCGTACATAAAACATAAAAATATGAGGTCAGTTGCATCTGAAAGGCATTGAAAAGCTGGTTCTCACCCAACTGGTTTCATTCAAAAATTCGTTCCCAAGCTCCTGGTTTAATTCGACAAAGTCAGATCTGTCCAGATCTTGATCTGTGAACCATTTCAGTTTCAGGAGGTCAATCGAAGTGAAACCACCGCCAAAATGAAGGTATTGAAGAGGGCTTTCACCTACAGTTGAGTTTGTTCAAAAAGGTTTTGTAAAACGGGAGAAATCTAACAAACAGTGATTCTGCATGTTTTCAGGACTTTATTTACCATGCAAAATCCGTAACGAATTTGAGGATGAGACCAACGCCATGTTGTAGATCTTTTCAATACCTATCTGTGGAACTTTGAATCACTCGATTTGGATCTGCACACGAGATTTGGTGGATTTTACAAGATCGTACCAGAATCTGAAACAGCAAGATAGCAGAAATTACAGCAAGATTTTGGACGAACTTTGCTCAAGAGTTTCAGATCTGAGGATTGCTCAACCTTCTCCATGCTTGGACCAACATGCACCTGCATCAAGATCCAATCTTAGCAATGGAGGAAGAAGAAGAGGAGATTAATCCATCTAGGGTTGGGGAGAAGATGGAGAGGGAGTCTCTCATGGTGAGGGGAAGCTTGAGGAAGGAGGGGAGCTTCATCTTGGTGGCTTTCCATGGCCATGGCCGGCCATGGAGCTAAGGAGGAGCAGCAGCTCGTGGGTGGAGGTAGGAGGAGAGTGTGAGGGAGTGGAGAGTGAGAAGAAATGAAGCAAAGGGGAGGAGGTGGCCGGCTAGGGCCAATTTATAGAGGGAGAGGGGTGGCTGCCTCCTTTTTTGATTGGCCAAGGTGGGTGGCTGCCCATTTATTGATTGGGTTAGGTGGGAGGCAATGCTTGTAGGAGGAAGAAAGTAAGAAGGACAATGGCTGGCCGAAATTCTTGCCATGGCCGGCTCCTTCATGTTCCACTCAAAAAATGAACAAAGAGAGAGATGCACAACATCCATGTGAATAGATCAAGGCATGATGTTGAGGAGGTAATGTCAATGAGTGATTTTGATGATGATAAGATGAGGAGTAAATACATAAAGATAGAAAGGAGTATGAGGGTGGCATGTGCCATGTGCCATGATAATAATCTCCACCACTTTGGTTGAGACCAACTTATGATGAAGATAGTTCCCAAGGTATGGTTGATGAATAAAAGTTTTCATTTGAATTCAAAATTGAAAGATTGGGGTTGGCCACATGCAACAATGCATGAGCATGTCAAGGTAGATGGGATGGTGATGGTGGCTTAGTCAATGATAGAGCAAGATTAAGAGAGATGGTGAGTGGAGTATTCATATACTCACAAGGATGAATATATTGACACAATTCATGAGGTCAAGGTGATGATGGGAAAGAATAGAGGATTGAGATGGATATGATGAAATATAAGTTGCTATTCAAATAAGAGGTCAATTGGGAGTGATTTGAAAGTATCAAATGATCATCCATTTGATCAAAAATTGGAGGATGGAGGGATATCAATGTGGTAGATCAGAGATGTACACAAGATGTGCAAGAGTTGTCATTTGAAAAAGGATTTAATTGAAAAGTATATGGAACACCTCAATTGTCTAGAGACAATTGGGAATGAACTCAAGTGAAATGGAATTTTGAAGATGTTGAGAGAAAACTAGTTGGAACATAGGAGTTCAAAATATTCTACTTACTTTCTCAAGTAAAGTAGAGTTTTTCCCAAATTTAAAGTAAACAAGAAATGGTATAGGTACCATAAACAAGCCTTTTGTTAAAAACAAAACAAAATAGAGAGTAATGTTTTAGAAATCAGTACTTGGTAGAAATGGGATGAAAAACAAAACCCATTTTAGTTCCTTGTTTTCTTTGAAGAATTATTTTGAAAAGATTTAATAAAACTAGAAGTAGTTTTGTGATCAAAACTAGAGAAGGAAAATCAATAGGACCTTTGAGAGAGAAAACTTAATTTAGGGAGAAGTGTTCTCAAGGGTAGATGGTGGTTACAAAATGTACCCATCATTCCCACTCTTGGTTTTGTGAAGATTAAACTTGAATAAAAACAAGAGGTAAAAGTGAAGGAAGTGATCTAGTAGTCGAAACATTGGATAGTGGTATAAGATCAAGTTGAATATATGTGCTGCAAGGATTGACCGAGACATGCAAGACGTGGAGGTTGAAGAGGATGTTGCATAGATGAGATCCATGCATTGAAGATCAACAATAACAGTTGTGGGTGCTTAGAGATCAATTGCCAAAGTCTGGACATTTTAAGCCTGTCAACACAGATGGTCGACATGGCCTCAAAACCAACAAGGATGAGTGGGTACAAGAGAAGGATGTGATGAGGGGTAGATGATCCCAAGTTTTGAATTAAGGATGATTGAGCTATCTTGTACTACAAAGAGAAAATCAAGATGGCACACTCATGTTGCCATCAGAGGAAGAGTTAGATGTAGTAAGAAGGAAAACAACTTTTCCTAGGTCACACATGTGTTTTATTAGATGAGTTGTTTGTTTTACCACTAGAGGTGTTGTTCTAAGAGGTGGCTCAAGACAAAACTCAACAAGAAAATCAAGACAATACATCTACCAACAGATCAAGGCAATTCATCATAACAAACAGATCAAGGCAATTCATCTTAATTAGTCTATAGAAAAAGTTTTTGTTCCTCCTAATTTTTGCAATAATGACAACTAATCAAGGTTGTAAAAGTTGGGGTGTTACAGCGCACCCCAACGACCGGAGTTCGATTCCAGGGACGAATTTCAGAATTGTCACGCCAAGTCCCGCTTCTACTATATCAAAAAGTATCTAGTTCCTCCTAGACACGGTTTCATTTTTTTTAAATATCATATGAACAACACGTCACACTATTTTTGCTAAGCGACATGATATGAATAAATATTGTATTTGTTCATCTTGATCATAAAAACAATACTATTTTATACTGCATTTGCCAATTTATTTTAGCTAAGTTATTTTTTGTGAGCAATACCTTGCGATGTAAGAACCACATAAAGATTTCTTATCTCGAGTGGTACTTTTATTTTCCTTGCGAAAGAATTTGTATAATCATTCGTGCAACGTAGATAGTATTATTTAACTGCGAAAGAACCTGATGGTGTTAGCTTCCAAACAAAAGCATCCAATTGCATGGACAACTGTATATAAATCAATCAACTACTTAAATGGAGCCATCTTTCTTCTATGTTACCAATTAGAGCTTTCCTAAACCCACTGTTATTGTTTAGTGACATTGGAGACATAACATTAGACACTGAAGCAGTTACGGGGGGTGGCGTGCTCCTTGACAAACATGTCATCTCACCACGGGATTTTGTGTGTGTACCGAGACTCCGCAACAAGCCGCTCGACAACCCCTAGTAGGGCGGTGCAAGGATCCTGAGGTCGGCAAGCGCGCTCCTACTTGAGGGTAAGGTTGTTGCAGCCGCCTCCTCTTCCATGACCCAATCCATCCTCATGTTTTTTTCTCCAGGGCGACATGGTGGCAGTGGCGTGGAGAAGGTGTGGAAGGGGTGAGCCGACATGAAGTGCTACGCAGCGTGCGCCGGGACGACCGGGTAGATCGATAAAGGTGAGGCGGTGCGCTACTTGCTAACACAAATCAGTAACATGTGCGTCATTTTTCGTTCACCGATAATACAAATGCCCCAATTAAGTAGTAGAAATCAACGCGTATGACACTAGGAGCTCCCCAACGTCAAGCTGTGACGACCTGCAAAATAAGTACGTCATTGGTTTTAGGAACAAAATTATGAAACACATTTATAATTGGCAGTTGTTGTTATGCTTTAGACCCTAGAAGGCCGGAAATGGACCACTGTCACCAATCCCCCCCCCTCCCCCAGGGCACTCCCCAGAGCAACTACCAATGATATGTTGTCATAATGGGCATTAGAGGATACATACCAGCCATCGACCTATCGTTCAAGGATTTTTCTTCGACTATATTTTAGATGGCTATTGCTCCGGTGTCCCCCCCCCCCCCCCTCTAAACTTTGTTCTATTTAGACGGCTAGGATCTCGTCGATACCCCTTCGTGGGTTGACTTAACATGTGTGTTTGGTTCATGGGCAAACATGTACGGGATGGGATGGGATAAAATATGTTTAATTAACGATTAATAGAAAAATATAAATATGCCATTAACACACCGGTTAATATGTAATTAACGGGTCCTTTTCCCTTTGTGGTGGAGGCCGGACCTAGCGGGCAGCCGCCTACCCGTGCCTAGCAAGGTCACTACCCGCACATACTTAGCGAGGCCGTTTCTTTGACTGGGTGTGGCGCAGACGTAGCAAGCTCGTTGCTCGCCACGCCATGGAGGCCGCCGCCGCCGAGCTAGGGAGCCACGTTGAAAATCAAGCCCCGCCGCTTACCGCGCCCTGGAGGCCGCCGATGTCGAGCTGGGGAGCCACGCGGAAAAGCAAGCCCACCGCTCGCCGTGACATGATGGCCGCCGCTGAGCTGGGGAGCCACACATACGACGGTGGCAGGTGTCGGAGTCGCGTCGACGGCCATGGATTCTCAGGCGGCTAGTGAGATTAGTCATGAAATTTACGGATCATATGGTCCAGCTTTTCTCAGAAATATTCGGCTTTTGGGATGGGATCATCCATATTTTCTGGTCACGAACCAAACGCACGTTTACCACCTATACGTCGTTCGCCGGGGGGGACACCGGAGCACAGCCCATTTTAGATCAACATGGTTTCTCCCCGAAAAACTCTTTCTAAAGACAACTACACCTAGAGGAGTGACATTAGGCACGCTGACCAATCCTTACACAAAATTATGAAACAAATCCGAAACATAACTGGAACACGAATATTTTGTGAAACAAACCCCAGTGATGTTAGGAGTGATGTCATCAGTTTCATTTTTTGGTTTAATATGCAGTCCCAAAGAAGGAAGAATTTTCTAATGCTTGTTAAATGGAAATTCAGCACCATCCCTGTTTGAGATCTGTATAACTGTTAAGCTGTATATAACTGAAGATGTCTTCCTTACGGCAATGTTAAGAACTTAAGTGCATATAATTTGCTTATATGGGTATGCTGAATTGGTGATTGACTGACCAGCCTTGCTTACTCCTGTTGACAATGGTTGCCCTCGCTCAGCGCTAATGATTTATCTTCTTTCAATGGCATAATGCAGGCCTGAAGCTAAGAAGATGGCGGAGTTGCCACTGGCCACGGCGGAGGTCTGCGACGCGAACTCGCACCTGATCACCAGCGGGCAGGTCTTCGCAGGTCCCGTCGTGACGCTCAAGGTGTTCGAGGACAACGTAGCGAGTTCCTGGAGGAGAAGGGGCAGGGCCGGGTGCTGGTGGTGGACGGCGGAGGCAGCCTGCGCTGCGCCATCTTGGGTGGAAACCTCGCGCAGCTGGCGCAGAACAACGGGTGGGCAGGCATCGTGGTGAACGCGTGCATCCGGGACGTGGACGAGATCGACGGCTGCGACATCGGCGTGCGCGCGCTCGGCTCGCACCCGATGAAGTCCAACAAGAAGGGGATGGGCGAGAAGCACGCGCCGGTGGCCTTAGCGGGAACCAGGGTCTGCGACGGCGAGTGGCTCTATGCCGACGCCGACGGGATCCTCGTCTCCAGGACCGAGCTCATCGTCTAGATAGACCCCCTGTAAAGTGATGGATGAATGAACTGGGCTGTTCATAAGAGAGGAGCAGGGAGTACTGCTGTTGCTGCTTGCTTCTGTCCTCCGCTATACTGAAGCTTTGCATTTTGTAACAAGGAAGCTTTGGCAAATGCGAATAATAATTTGATGCCGTCGAAGTTCCAGGTTGGGGTCCGAATCCTGCCGTGCTTCCAAACTGCGTGTGTGTGGCAGACAAGTTGAGGATCTGATGCCTGTGTTCAACGGCGTTGGGGCAGCGAGGGCAGCACGGCGACTTGAGAAAGTTGTGTTCCTGATGCCACCTATGCCCAATACATGTCTACCTGGTCAATGACCGCTGCAAATGGTTCATGGTGCTAGCCAAGATACTCTACTTGTTAAAAGCTCATTTACATCGCACGAAGCAAGCACTGAAAGTATCGGGTGAGCGCGTATATATACACAGTCTGACACCTCTTACAAAGGCATAGCTCGACTACTAGGGTCCCAGTTTATCAATGATATAAATGTTGGAAATGTGCTCTTATTGATCATTGAGGGATAAAAGATTTGATGAAATGGCACTCATATGCACCAATTGAATCTGATCAATGTAATCGCAGGATCTGGAACTTGAAATAGGGCCGACGCAATCCATGTAGTGAAGTCTACTTATGAGGCTCTAATATAGAGTAATGTTCCCTGGTACGTTTTCGCTGAACGGTGATGTTTTCCACTCAGCTGGACGCATAAAAGAAATTCTCCGGGCTACACATAGGGATAACCCTGCGTCATAGCCATTGAGCCCTCATGCTAGAACAAGCCATCGAAATCCCACGGTACTTGAATAAGACGACGCCATAACCATCTGGAGTCCATTGGCAAACCTCAGGACATCTCGTACTCGCACCAGCCTGTAGAGCTTGAAGAGCCTCGGGATGCCGCATGGCCTGAAACAATGAAGTTTTTTTTTTAAAAAAAAGGCAGCGCCTCTACATTTGCACTGATCGATCCATGCGACTTTGTTTTGTTATTTTATTAAAAATTACATCATGGATCATATATGGTTGATACAAGAATCAGACATCTACAAAAAGAAAATAAGAAAATATGGAGTCGCTCTACACCAATAAGTATTAACCTATGAAACGTCAATTGAAGCTAGTAGCTAAATCCTCGCGCTTCTCCATTGGTTATAAAGACCACAGACAGATTCAATGCGTAGACAATGGAGTTACCTGCACAAAAAAGTTGATTTTACATTGTTAAAAGTATAATCATTCTGAATGCTCCCTAAGAGCCAATGAAACGCACACTCCAACTTAAATTTCCATTTTATCTTTTTCTGCAACCCGCGCTAACTAATTTCCAAATAAATTTGTGATATCGGTGGGAGCGATAATATTAAATATCATATGAACAATGTGGTCAAACTATTTTTGCTAAAGAATGAATGTTGTATTGATTCATCTTGATCACAAAAACAACATTTATAATGCATTGTCAATTTTTTTTAGCTAAATTATTCTTTGTGAGCAATACCTTGTGATGTAAGAACCACATAAAGATTCTTATCTTGAGTGGCATTTTCATTTTCCTTTGCGAAAGAACTTTGTAGGAGCGATGTTTTGGCACATGGGAGCGTATGCTCCCTTTATTTTGAAATACATGTTACACACATTTTAAAATGTTAAAAAAATTAAAACAAAAATTTCGCACGTACATCTTCATGTGCTACGCGCTCACAAAGTCGTTTCATGAAAAATCGACATGTCATGTGGCGTGTGTAAAAAAGACAAAATTCGGTGCTGAAACAAAGACTTGTCACAAGATAAATTTTCTCTTTTTCGCTTAGACTACAAAAAATAACATTTTTTCGTGAAACTTGACGAATACACATATATTATGGAGATGTACATATAAATTTTTTTGTCAAAATTTTTTAACACTTAAAAATATATTTTTATGGTAGAGGGATCATACGCACCCGGGAACCGAATTGAGTTTCTGAACTAGATGGTGCTAGCTTCCAAACAAAAGCATCCGTTTGCAGGAACAACTTTATATCCGTCAATCAGCTACTTAAATGGACCCATCTTTCTTCTACTAGAGCTTTCCTGAAACCAACGTTTAATGACACTGGACAAACAACATTAGATACTGAAGCGGTTGCGCGGGGTGGTGTGCTCCTTGACAAACATGTCATCCCAACACGGGCTTTTGTGAATGTACCGAGGTTTCCGCCGCCTCGATGCCGTGGGCGAGGCCGACAGGTTGGACCGGCAGTACGGGCACGCTAGCCAGACTCAACACCAAGGTGCTCGACAGCCCCTAGTACGGCGGTGCAAGGATCCCGAGGTCGGCAACCATGCTCTACACGCCTCGCCTGCTCGGCACAATCATGTGTGCTTTTGATCGCCACGCTGGTCATCTCCCTCAAGCCTATGAACAAGATAAAATCCTTCCACACGGGCGTAGTATCGGAGGTTGGGAGTCATCGTGGTCCGCTTGAGTGGCTTGGCGGGAGGCACAAGAGCATGTAGCTAGCCAGCACACTCTTTTGCAAACCGGCTCCATTGTGAACCCACATCAAACACCACTAACCCAAATCTCGAATCCCCAATTCAAATTATAAATATAAGATGTTTTAGTTATTTTAAAATAAGCTAGATATACATCATAGTGAGTGAATCTACACACTAAATGTAGACCAGATACATATAAAATAGATGAATCCACTAAAAGTTAAAACATCTTATATTATGAACGAAGGGAGTAGAACATAACCGACGAATTGATGGTTGTAATACAACGACGGAGGCAGCGACTACACTGGCTTCTACCGTAATTTCGACATGTAGAAGGCCGTTATTAAATCTAGTTTTTGTTTCCATGTCGCCGAATTCAAATATATTACGAATTCGGCCTATATATGTACGAACTCGCCTATATATGTTAAATATCTTTAAATTTTGCCTATGTTTGAACGAATTTCGTCTTTTTTTTTCTAAATTCGCCACTATTTGTCTAAAAAATTCATTCATCCTAGACTCACCGCTGGGAAAATGGGCCTCCCTAGACCAAAAATTACATCCATCTGGCGCTAAATAGCATCAGATTTCGGCCTGGGGAGCCCCAACGGCTGGAGATGCTCTCAATTTACAATATATGACAAAGATATATTCCTAATAAGTCAAAATCTTTAATGTTTGATAAACTATATAAAAAAGGATATCTACACTTAGAATCTCAAACCGATATTATTACAACAAGTGTGAAATATATTTTCATATTATGTGTATTTGATATAATAAATATTTTACTTTTTATATACCTAGTCAAACTTTAAGTAGTTTGATTTTAACCAAAAACTATATGCGGCATATATATTTTGGGAAAGAGGAAGTACTCGGAATTGAGGTAGTAATAACTATGGAACTCGTGTGGTGGGGTTTGTCTAGAGTCTACAGGGATACAACTGTTGCATGCGAGTACCGCCTTGCCGGCCAATCAATCATACATTTGTATTTATGGTTACTAGGACAAATGCCCGTGCGTTGCCACGGGATAACAAAAAAAAAAAAACTACCGGTAAACAATCATTTCGGTCTATAAATGTGTGCGAAACATAAGTAATATGGTTCCCGTTCATATATGGATGAATATCGACTCTCTCTTTCTCCTGTTTTTCTCCTTTGTAAATGTCATGTCTCGCGGCTTCTTCCACTCCACCTCTCCACCCCTTCATTTACCTTTGGTTTAGCTATGTCATCTTCACCCCCTTTATTTGTCCTTGGTTTAGCATTGCCATCGCTTTAAAAGTCTGTCATCTCACGTAGCCTGATGGAACATCAAATAGTGATGTCAAACTTTGACGTACTAACCAAATCTACGTTTTTAGTCGAGGAGGAAAATCAATAGGAAGTATACAGTAAAATTTGCACTTACTTTACCTTACTACATCATTAATAAAAGTGAGGAAAAGAAGGGTATTAACTATATGTTGCATAGGACAAATTTTTGGTAAACATTAACAAATGTAAAATCCTGAAATTGTGGAATGCACCAGTGTTCCTGCAGAATCATTCGTAACAACCAACTAAAAAAATACTACTATCGAAAGTGTAGTTGAAAACATTTCTTTATTTGTATCCTTCGTATTTCGAAAACCGCCATCTGATCCCCAATCGATCAATCTTAGCCTCGCGCCGGCGGAGTCCCGTGCTCGCGCTAGCAGCCTCCTGCCAGTTGACTCCCACGATGCAGCCTCGCGCCGATGGGCGGCCTCCCGCCCTTGGAGTCGGTGGCCTCTCGCGGGCGGGCTGGCGTCCTCACGCGCTCCGCCGCCGCGTTAGCTCGCCTCTTGTCGCCGCTGCTCGAGCTCTCCTCTTGCCGCCACTGCTCAAGTTCACCTCTTGCTGCTACTGTTGGAGCTCGCCTCTCTCGCCGCCGCTAGAGCTCGCCTCCTCCTGCGCCCATGTGTCTGACTCAAGGAGGCCGGCGCCATCGGGCCAGCTTCATCTCCCACCCTGCTGGCCCCGACTACACCCTGTTCCCGGCCGGCATCCCTCTCGACATGATGCCATGGAGGCAAGCCCGATCGCCATCGCTTCCCCCGACGTAGCCCCTCCTATGTCTTGAGCTGGTAGGTTTGCATAACTTGTTAATTCACCTCATACTTCACCATAATCTGCAGCACGGGATGACTTATGCGCATCAGTAAGTCTAATTTTGCAACTCAAGAACGTGTTAATTCTGTCAATAAGAACACCTTGATTATCTTGCCCCCACCTAGATTGTGTCAAAATAAGAACAAGCCAGATTATATGCCTCCTGAAAGGTTATGCATCTGTGAAAGATAACAACAACTTCCTACTCCCATTTGCAAGGATAAGTTGATACTATACCACATTCCCATTTGCAAGTTAAGAGGGATTAGGTTTCTTGTATTGTCGAAAAAAAGTGGTTTGCTGGCATTAGTTTATTACTGCAGTCGGTCGGATTATTAGGATCTCATAAGGAAAGAAAGACATCAGTGACATCACGAAAGAAAGATCTCAGTTTCTTTTATGATTAGAAAGTAGAAGTAGTAACAACAATCTAAGTAGTTAATACTATTGGTCGGTATGTAGCTAAGTTTCAGAGATGTGGACTTCGCCTGAAGTTATTGTCTCCCCTAGATGGAGTACAATACTTGTTATTTAGCTAATGCCATATATGCCATGTACACTTACCAAAATTCCATATTGCCAAAATGCATTTGGTCTTGTCTGACCATGGATACCAGGCTTGATTCCTTGCACATTCTTGATCTACCCAAGCATGGAGTACTAAAGGGCCTCCTTTCTCTGTCAGCATCTTGCAAAGTGAGGATAGTTTAAGTATACAATACTATCCAGATCTTAATAGTGGGAAAAATAAGGAGATGTCATCATTATACAATATGCAAAGTGAGGATTGTTTTGCACTTTTGGTGCTGTATATTCTGCATTTGTTTGTAGTATGACATATATCGCATTTGTTTCACGAAAGTTGCAGGCAATTGGATTCATATAACCAGGAAGATATCTTAAATTATATGACACACCTAAAAACGAAATAAAGGAAGATTAGAAAAGGAAGTATTAAAAAATATATACCTCATACCCTCTATCTACAGGAAAGCCATGGAAAGCTGAACCACAGTAGTGTTACTCTTAATTAATAAAACATGAGACTCGGCCATGATTTGAACAAACGAAGTTTAAAATATTAAATAACTAAATCAAACTTCCATAGTCAAAAGAACCACATTATCTATTAGATGGTGGGAAAATTTGCACTGATCTAAAATGTCTACTTTTTTTTTGACACAAAAACAGTGGGGAAGGTCCCCACTATGTCATTTTTTATATATTTCATAAATGGGGGAATATTTCTAAAATGTCTACTTTAACATGCCATAAAGCTACATAAAAACAATACATGTAGCATCATAACTATTAAGAAGACACATAAGAAAATGATGATGCACCTTGTTGAGTAAAAATAATTTTAGAGAGATAAATTAAAATCCATGAGGTAAATATGAATAAGAAAACTATTATGTTTATATTTATATTCTGGCATGACTTGCAAATTTTGGGAAGCCAGACATACTGCTCGACTTGTTATAGTTCATTTGGAGCTAAAATAAGCCAAATTAATCAACTTGTTTCTCCATCCAGGCTCCCTACTTACCTCCATGAGAGACCAAAGAATTTCTTCGACAATAGAAGTAAGGCACACTACGTTGATGTTTACAAATATAAATTAGAATCCACATGGTATAACAAGCAAATTAGGTAATGAATGAATAAAGAGTGGAAGCAATCTTCCAGGTTCGATTCTCTGCTTAGTACTAATGAGATCTCACCTGATGAATCCATCAGTACACATAAGTGGATATTCTGACGCCCCTCAACACATGAACTCAATCCCATGGAGTAGCCCTATCAGACCATCCTGCAGCACCAACCAAAATGTTCCCATATTAAAGCACGCTGGTTATCTTAGTGAAACAAATAGATGCTAATGTGCATGAACATCCTCTCTAAATAAATATGCATGAAGAGGATGCCATTACCTGAATCATGTCATCCACCTCCGCCCCCAGCTTATCACACTTATGTGCAACGGGTATGACTGAATGGATGTTTAGAGACAAAGAAAAAGCGTGTTAACAATGCAAAGTAGCAATTGTAGTGGCTGATTTTCAGAGAACTGTATACTGAACAGATGATTGAATTTTGGAAACAACAACTGTATTGTTCATGTACCTGGGTGTACTTTTGATCTTTTGCTGCTGCAGCCACATCCTATCCTTGGTTGTCTTGGAGAGATGACAAATGTGCTTGTGTATGAGGAGCTCCTTGCTGACGGTTCCACTTAGCTATATTCGGTTCCTATGCAATCAAATGATAATGCTGTCAGCATCTGCTTCTAAATAATCTTATGATAGAAAATAAAAGATATGGTTCTATGCTACGACTGCATCGATCACCGGTCATCCAAGCAGCAAAGTGCTCATTCCAAAAAGAAAATGATGCACACATGACTGGTCATTGAAAGGTTGGAATGTAAATCAATTGGGGAATGGCTGGAGCTGAGAATGTTATGGTATAGCGAACTCCTCCCAGATCCGGCACCACACAATCGGATTCCACCACTCCATCACGACATACCTTGGGGACGAATAAGCCGCGCCCGCCATGGCAGTCCACCATCAGCTCGAGGCCAAACCGCTCTTCCACCATGTCGTCTCCGCGCTTGGTGGTCCAGTGGCGGACATGCATCTGCACGAGTTGCTCATAAAAAAGAAGGCATGGCGGCCTTGATCTTCCGATTCCGCCAAACTTTGTTGTCGCTTGCGGCCGCGGCTAGGTACTGGAGCGGCTCGAGCGATGAACTGATTCATTGCCGTTGGAGGGGATCCCGCCTCATACCAAGAGATCATGCGTTTTTGGAAAGTGCAAATCAGTAATCAAGCTCGAGCGAGATTTGGAAAGGGCAAAAATTACTCAGACCAAAATCTACGGAGAAGGAATTTATGAGGAGCATCAAGGAATCGCTGATTTTGGGGAAGAGAAAGAGAGTCGAAGGACGACAGACGGATGACCAAAGACGACGAAACGTATTGGCAGAATAAGGAACCAGTTTAGTCTTTTTAAGTAGTAGAGATATTAGAAATTACTTTTTACCTCAGACAAAAGCTTTGCCTCAATCAATTTGTTAAGAAACATTTTTGACAAGTAACTTTTAAAGTGTAGAAAAAAAAGGAGACCGAAACACAAGCATACTCTCTATGAAGGAGTAATCGTTTTCAAGTGTTTTGCTCCCACCGACGCCCACATCCGCCCCTCGTGCTTGATCTTCATATCAAAAACTTAAAAAGCTCTAACTTCGGCTAAATTCATACCGACACATATTTAAGTATGGAGTACGGAGGAGTAGTTAGTAGATCAATCTTTGCAAGCCTTTGGTGCGGCTAATGCCGAGAGCTGCATACATGCTTTGTTGTCAGACCAATTGCGCGGTATCTAGTTGACTAGTTGCGCCTGAAGAATTATTCAGGTCGACGCAGCTAACTTGAGCACACGTCTGTGTCACACTTGCATTTCGCCTCCCAGACTCTGGGTGCGTCGCGCCGTGACACTTGGTAGCTCCATCGCGTAACATTCGTGCAGCAATAATCTTGCATACCACATACTTCCATTGGCATAAATAATATCCCGATGCCTCTCGACCCTATGCAAACATCTATCCAGGTTGACGTAAAGTTGGTAGGCATGACATGATCGTTCTAGTGTTGCTAATTTCCTCAAACCTAGATGCCATTATATATGGGAGCTTGCTACTCTGCCCCACGCCACGTGACATGCTATAAGCATCACTAGTGGAACCGGGACCAATTAGGCGGGACTAAAGGTCCCCCCCTTTAGTCCCGGTTGTAAAACAAACCGGGACTAAAGATCCCGCCACGTGGGCTGCTGGCGCGCGTCGAGGAAAAAACCCTTTAGTCCCGATTTGTAACACGAACCGGGACTAAAGGTTATTTCGTTATTTTTTTTATCTATTTGGTTCCCAATTATTTTTCGCTCCTCTTTTTTTTCCTATTTTTTCAGAATTTCTAGTATTTCAGTTATTTAACTAGTTTAGTTTCTAACTCCACTTAATCTCTAGTCAAATTACTTACTCGTGGTCCAACTTCCCGCTCGGTCACCCATCCTCCCACTACTCCAGCACTAGCACGCTTAACTTCCAAGTTCCTTTCCCATCCCGCTATACCTGGGCATGGGAAGCCCGGCCCGAACGGCCCGACCCGGCCCGGCCCGAAAATCCCGGGCCGGGCCGGGCTTTTTCTCTCTATCGGGCCGGGCTCGGGCCAACATTTTTCAGCCCGTAACTAAATCGGGCCGGCTCGGGCCACGAAAAAGCAAAATACCATTAGATCGGGCCGGGCCGTCGGGCCAGCCCGGAAATATTCGGGCTTTTTCGGGCCGCGGGCCGGGCTCGGGCCGGAATTTGCTGAAAGTTGGTCGGGCCGGGCCGGGCCGGGCTCGGGCCAAGGATTTCCCGTCGGGCTTTTTTCGGGCCAGCCCGAAGCCCGGCCCGGCCCGAGAAATCCCCAGGAAGACATCCCGCTTCCAAGTGCTTCGCGCGCATGTTGTGATACTAGTGTCATATCAATCCTATTAACATGTTGGTCGATGTCACACTTATTTATTATTCGAATTCCAAATAATTATTTTAATAAACAAACTAATAACGTACATGTTGTGGTAATGGTATTATAATTATAATTTTTTAAATCTGTATTATAATTGTTTTTTTTAATTTATTATTTTTTAATATTTTTTGCCAAACTTGAAAATTTGAAAATCTAAAAAATTGGCTAACTTTATGGTTAAGTAATAGTAATCTTTATGCATGATGTAATTATTATTTTAAAAAAATTTAAAAAATAAAATTCCGAATTTCTGGCAAAAACTAAAATCTTCCTGCTTTCATATTTTCATTTGGAATTTTGAGAATCTAAAAATTGGCTAACCGGGTAAACCCGGGTGAAATCGGATGTAACTTTTTCCCAGGATTTTTTTGATATATTATACGTTTTTTTCGACGTCGTATGCAAAAGTTATTGCGGTTTTACCATTTTTCAAAACTTTTTTGCAAAAAAAGTAAAAATTCAAATTTGTTAATTTTCCCTAATAGTAAGTTGCATAACATACAAGAATCTGAAAAGATTTTATTTTTTGAATTTTCTATCATTTTGTTTTATATTTTACAGTGTTAAAAAAGGCGATCCACGGGGGGGGTGGAGCTGCATGGGGAGGCAAAAACCCTTTAGTCCCCCTTCATGTCACGAACCGGGACTAAAGGGTAGCCTTTAGTCCCGGTTGGTAATACGAACCGGGACTAAAGGGTTTTGCCCCATAGACCACCCTTTAGTCCCGGTTTGTATTACCAACCGGGACTAAAGGGTCCAAACGAACCGGGACTAAAGGGTTTTCATGATGAACCGGGATCAATACCCCCTATTGATCCCGGTTTGGTTCAAAACGGGGACTAAAGGGTGGGACGAAAGGCCTCTTTTCCACTAGTGCATGATAACTCCTTAATTCTCTTTTATGACCTCCAACTACGATCACGGGTTTATGAGGCAGTAAATGGTGCCATGCAAATGTGATGTTGAGGGAAACATGATTCAACCACTATTTTGTCCAATAAACAAACACGACTAACATCTTCATTTTTTCCATGCAACGTATATATAGCGGGTACATCATCATATATATAGCCAGTGTGAAGTCATCTTGTATTCAACCTTGCTATATATCACTAATAGTTCATCATGGTTGGTTCTGATGCACTGTTTTGTTCCTCCGTCATCTATACATTATTGCAGGACCTGGGGGTCAACGGCAATGTTGGACTTGCGTTTCGGGCGCTTCTAAGAGCAAGTACAATAAAATCTAGTCAGCTGGCTATAAGTATTACTAGCAAAATGCCCGCGCGTTGCTGCAAGTCCACGTAACCCTCTTAAGGTGTACAGTTAACTTTTTGCGAGTTAACAAATACTCCCTTCATCAAATGTTTTTTTACTGTGAACATATTTAGATGGAATTAGATATTAAAATATGTCACGTAAATTAATTTAGAACACAATTATTTTATGTGTATCCCATAAAATTGAGACGTATAAACAGACAACGGTTTTCTTCTCACCGTGGCTTCGGTTATGGCTCTCCTTCTGCCATGTTAAGCTCAACACGGCCTCATGTTTCCTATCAATTTTTGAAGAAACGGAAACACCCCACTTATGTATTGTTGACAATAAAATTGTAGACACTCGTCGTCTTGAAAAAGTTTTTGCAATTTGTTTAGATTTAAATTTACCTAAGCCATACGCGGACAAGGCCCACAATATACTTTCTATAGAAGATGGAGAGATATGAGGACTGGATGAGCTCGGGGGCGACCAAGGTGGCGCTTGGCGGCTGCCCAAACAAAGTCGCGCTCGACGGCAACCTAGGCCGCGCTCGACAGCAACTTGGGACGCAGTCGACCCCTGCCCTTGCCGTGCTCAGTCGCTGCTTCCTCCCATAACTACACATGGTTCGCTGCTTCCTCCCATAACTACACATGGTTGTTGCTTGAGGCAGCTGGGGTGTGCAACGCAGCGCGAGCTGAGACATGCGGCTTATCGATCGGTTTAGAATTCTTTTCTCCTTCAGCGCCTGGTTCAGTGCGACGCGCTGAATCCAGTCGATCTCGGAGAGAGAGAAGGAGAGAGAAGGAGAGTGAGCTCTTAGAGCAAGGATAATAACATAGCCAGCTACCGGCTATATAGTCATGCCATGTCATATAAAGCTTTCATACAATAAGCTGGCCATTGGGTTGGCCCTATAAATATTTTAGTATTAAATGGTTACATGTGAATGTGTTTGCATACAAGACTCAAAACATGAGAACAGCCGGCTATAACATCTATGGTAGGCGGGCTGCAGCTTTTTGAAATTTGTGCTTTAGCCAGGCTACAAGTGAAGAGCCAACTCTCTTCTCTCCCCTCCCTTCTCTCTCTTCCACATAAGATTTTGCTGATATTTAATTGCTTATAGTCTGCTGAGTAGGATCTATTGTACTTGCTCTTATGCAAGAATCAGCTCTAGCACGTGCTCCTAGGCACTTTGCGAGAGTAAAAGGTGGACCATATATTGATAAAGTACTACATTTTTATAGCTCACTATTATATATGTTGGTTCTAAGTTAGCTATAGACGACATGACATTTGGCTTATAACCAGCAGCCGGTTACACTATTGGAATTGCTCTAAAGATGTGTGACCATCATTTATCTATGCAAGGAGAACGAGCAGGGGCTATACACCACAACATGTACTCTCTTCGCAGATCTCCAAAAACCTCTTCAACCTTTTGTTCTCCAGAAATCTCTTCAGCGTTCATTCGAAGGCTCCGTGATTCCTTTCATTCAAAACCATCAATACCAGCGGAACATCATCTAAGATTGTTAATATTGTGTATTCCGTGTTGTGATATAGAATCCATCAGGACCAAGTCCTTCGCCGTATGCTTATATTGTATAAAAGCATTGTAAGACTTCTGTCTATATAAGGTTGATCCTTAAACATCATCTAAGATTGTTTTATTTGATGTGATCGGAACATCATATACAAAGGTCATCAATGCCTTGTTTGTTGGTTCCGCAGAAGCTGCACGGGCCATATATAGTTGTACTAGGAAATATATTCAATCCCACATCCCATAGTTTTAAGAGCACCTCCAGCCGTTGGCGCTTCCTACGGCCTAATCCGGGGTGAAGTACCGCCGGATTGGATGAAAGTTTAGTGTGGAGAGAGCCGAACTTTCAGTCGTCCCCCCAGCTAGGCGCCCAACGATCGGCGTATTTGTCTTTATTTTCACAAATAAACTCACAGTTCGGCGTATTTGACAAATTTTGGCCAATATTTGGCCTATTTTCACAAAGCGTGAGGAGTAGCCCGACGGCGGAATATAGGCAGACGGGAATAGGTCGATGGAATATAGGCTTGTGGGAGGAGGGACGGCGGAATATAGGCTTGTGTGGTGCCGGCAGCGAGAGAGTTACGAGGGGGGGGGGGATTTGCGGTGAGAAAGTGGTGGGGTTCACGTGTTTCTCGCCGATATAGGGGGCATGTCTCCGCTTTTCTCTCGTCTGGACTCCCCGAGCGCACCCCGGGAGGCCGGGGATGGCCTGCGCTCTCCGGATAGATTTTAGACCCTTTTCCGGGGAAACGAGGAACCGGATGCGTGGCTGGGCCGAGTAACGCCGTCCGAATGAAAAAAAGGATATCGTGGGCCTCATCGGGGAGACGGCTGGAGGTGCTCTAACTGAACTTCAGCCCGGTTCCAACCTCGTGTTGGCGGAGCCTGGACTTCACCAAGACCAAGAAAAAATTAAGCTCTTTTATTAGATACACAAAAGTAGCCCCAACTCATGTTTACTTTTATGAGACGGTGACAGTGTTGTAGCAGGGTGGACAAAGGCACCATAGATTAGGGAGGAAAGACACCACGGTGAGGTCAAGGTGTATAGGCGGGGCCGAGAGAGACATTGAGACGTACACGGAAGCAAGCCAAGTTTTCATATTTACGTTCAATAGCCTCATAAAAGGCCATAAGCTATGGATTTTTTTGACTCCATTATTCACTCTCTTCTGCGAGAAAAAGACCATCGTCGTGGTAAGTTTCCGTAGGGATGTCAGAGCAACTCTACCAGATTTCTTATATCAGCCCGTAAAGTGGAATTGGACCGATATAACGTTTTACGCTTTTTCTTGGGGCTAGATCAGACCACTTAGAGCAATTCTAATAGTATAGCCAACTGTTGGCTATAACAAGATGTCATATCATTTGTAGTCATCATATAGCTAACATGTACAATAGTTGGCTATAAGAATGTAGTACTTTACTAATATATGACCCACCTTTCACTCTCACAAGCGTGCCTAGGAGACGCTGCAAGAAATTCTGCTATCGCGATAAGTAAGTTTCACCCTCCTTCTCTCTCCTCTTCTCTCTCCTCCAACTCATCTAAAATATATTATTTAATGTCTTATAGTCAGCTGACTGGACTCTATTGTACTTGCTCTTATACACGGTTTGGAATGGGGCAACTTAACATTTAAAAACGTAAATATTTAAGCAGCACAATTATATCATACGGAGTAATATTCACCAACACTCAACGACAACAAAGCAAAATGATATCTCGTGCAGGTGGGCTCGGTATATTTTGATCATGCTAGACATGTTAATTAAGGAGGTTAATTAAGCATGTCGTTTGGGTCAGCTGCAATAATTACAAGACACATGTGGTAAGGTGCATAAGAGGTTTTGTGTTTGTGTTTTGTGCAACAAATACGACAAAGGCTAGTGTTAGCCGGAATTTTCTCCGCTGGTAAAAATTTCAGGTCCCGGGCCCTTAATGACATTTTGACTAGCGACACCCTTGTTTGATTCAAACAAATAGTATATGAATTCGGTAGGATTTTGTTATTTAAAATTTCTTATGTGTACTGTTCAATTTGTAGGGTTGGAATCCTTAAAAGTGTACGGGAAGTTTTCCTATGTGGAATTGCATCGCGCTATGCTTCGGAGGAAAAAAAAATCCATCCGCTCAAACATCATGCTACGATTTATTTATTCGGTGAGTGCAGATTTTAGTTTCTGTAGAATTTAAGTAGATGTGACATTCTAATCTTGTAATCTTCCTGTTGAAACAAGCCTTTGGTGTGTCAGCGCGAACAACTTCAAAGATTCGTCGTCGGTGCCACGTCGTACCCACATCTGTGAGTGACATATACTCTCCCATATTCCCGTAAGTCGTGTCGTGTCTCGTGTCACAAGCTAACTAGGTCGCGTGATATTCTTGCAGGAATAAACTAGTTTGCAGATTACTTAAAGATTGTCCACGTCGCCGGGTGTATCGATCGGGTGAGTTTGCATGATTGATCTCGGCCTGCCTCGATCGACGTGTGTACTGAATCCTGATTCAGTCATGCCCACACTCACAAACACGGATGGGCGCATTTTCTCGTCGATTCGTCGGCGTTGTACGGAAGAAACCAGACGGTGCCGCGTGCTCCTAATGGACGGCGCTAGCTTCTTCCTTGAAGCTTCTGGACACCGGGATAGACAAACAAAGACTCGGCTTTCCGTTGAGTGATTCTCACGTGGTGCTGCTCATCATGCCTTATCTATTATTTAAACCAGGGCCACCTACTTATCTTGTTTCTGCTTTGTATCTTTGCAAGCATGTAACGTGCGTAGCACCGTGAAATGTTATACGCATCAATAAACTTTTATGGAAAAAATTACGGCCAAACTAAGTTACTCCCTCTATACCAGTTTACTGGGCTTATTGTGAATTTGGAAATATACCAAGAAATTTGGTTCAATTCGGTAATTAATACATGATTAATTCCTGTAATCCCGCTTTCCTTGCATACAAAACAAACGTAACCATCCAATGCATGCACTTAATTTGGAGGAAGCAATTAAGAACGCCAATGCATGTGCTCATTTTCAGCCAGGACGGTGGCCTGACCCCGCTCATTACCTAGGTCACAACGCTGGCTCTAATAAGCCCAATAAACCGGTATGGAGGAAGTAGTACTCCGTACTATCTTCATTTCGAAATGTTAGCCTTTTCAAAAGCTTAGGTTTCTAAAAGGCCTTAATTACATTTTAGAACTCGGGTAATAATTACCCAGCTCGAATTGGGTAGAATGTGGTGTGGGGTTTGTCTAGAGTCTACGGGGCTGCATGCGAGTAGCGCCTTGCCGACCAATCAATTAGAGTGGTCACAATATAGAGAAATGGAGATTTTAACTTACAAAATGGAGCAGTAAATTCGGACATAAAGTTTAATGGATACATCTCGAAATTCTACATGCTCACACAGTCATTTCCCGGAAAACCATCATTTTTAGTGTCATGTGTAAAAAAAGATGAATTTTGGTATAAAAAAGAGGTTAGCACGTGACAATTTAATTTTTGTCTTTTTTACACAAGTCACAAAAATGTCAGTTTTTCGTAAAACTTGATATGTGCACATTGAAGATTGATATGTAAGTTTGTTCAATTTCTTTCTTACATTTTGAAATATTTTTTCCGATGGCAGAAGCATATGCTCTTATGTGCCGAATTGAATTTATGGTGCTCTTCGATCTTATTTTACTTCTTCGCTCATCTTGTGTGTCGTGTATACATCACTGTCATCTCTTCTTATGCATGTTTGGTTGGGTCGAGTCCTTGCTTTGAACGTTCAATTATTGTATATCCTTTTTGGGGCCTAACTCCACAAACACATCCTGCCAGAAAAGAGTGATGTTGCGTGGTTTCAAGATGAAGATCACCTTATCTCTGATCCATCAGATCGTGATACGACTTTTGAATTAAAAATATCTCACGTCTGGCGCGACAGGTGGATTCTTGGAAGATCTGCTGCTGATATTGCTCCTTCCCTGACACGAAGCTAGTTAACACTGAAGTGCGCAACAGAAGAAATGTGGCGCGGAGGCTGCAAAACAACAGTTGGGCTGACGATCTTAGAACTCACGCTCCTCTCTCTGAACAATGTGCCCGGGAGTGTCTTCAGCTCTGGATTGCGGTTGCGGGTGTGATTAGAGATGTCTCGAGGCCAGATACGTTCAACTGGCCATGGTCGAGTTCCGGAGAGTACACTGCACAGTCCACGTACAGCCTGCTCAAGCAGGGCGACATCAGATTTCCGCTACCCAAAACCATCTGGAAGAGCAAGATCTTCCTCTGGCTAGCTGCGCGACACCGTATTTGGACCTCTGGCCGTCGTCGCCTGCGCCATGGACTTCAAGAAGCACACCTCTCCTTGCTTCGTGTCCGGCCAGGAGGAGGGCGCTAAGGAGCATATACTGATTCAATGCATTTTCGCGAGGGGGGTCTGGCAAAAGTGTTGTCGGGCATTATGCATTGCGAGTTTGCGACCCAAATTCCTATGCCGAACAACATGTTGGAGGAGTGGTGGCTCCGTGAGCGGCGGAGGATCAGCAAACTCTGCACGACTTGTTGCGCCTTATGGAATGACATGAACACTTGGGCATCGAGAACTCACACCGTCACTCAACTATCGACACCCATCCTTGCAGGGTTCAAGATGATCATCCCTTCTAGAGGAGTAGGAGTAGGAGTACCTACAGAAGTCGTGATGAGTTAGTTTTTCTGTCTTTTGTAGTGTGCCATACCCTTTCTTGTTCGCAAGAAGAGCATGTTCTTGTAATTATAACTTTTCCTTCTATAACATTATGGTACGCTTTCATGTACTCTCGAAAAAAAAATTACATCGTGTTTTATCGTGCATATTGATCTAAATATATTATACATAGATAGTATTTTTTCAGTCCTTGATAGTATATAATCTCCATGATCAATTGGCAAATAGATGGAATTCTAAAGGGCAGTAGACGAGCTAGCTTACCTACCATTTGATCATGATCCTCTTCAAAATACTGTTTCGTCCCATTTATAAATAAAGCACACATGACCGAAAATATTAAGAAAGGAAGAGCTCTAGGCAGGGCTCGAGCCCACGTCGCGTGAATGGGTGTAGAAAGGTACGCGTGTAGCTACCAACTGGGCGACGCCTAGTTCCCCCCCCCCATAAAAAGAGACCGGTGGGAGAGATGAGACCATGCGGAAATATATTTGGAAAGGATAAGCTCTAGACGCGACATCGTAAGGAGCCGGGACTTGATCTCATGTTGCGGGAACTTACGCAGAAAGCGAAACTCTGATAACGCTCCCGGCCTAATCTTGTTATTAAGGTTCATTCAGAAGATGTCAAAATAAAACATTGATATGCATTCTATCGACCTCTTTAAAAAGGAATGCGTGAATTATGTCGGTGTGTCACAGTCTCACGAAGCCACGGTACGTGTTATGTTATCCCACAAGGGGATAGCGAGTGATGCCGCGGGAGGTACGAAAGCTAAGCTAGTCGCTTTCCTATCTCCCAAGTATCCCACATCACCGTCCTTGGCCGCTAGGCAAGATCCGATAATCCACTCTACAAGATTCCGACGAGCGTGGCGTCGGGCGTAGAGAACCGTTTGCCCTTTAGCGACGGTGCGTAGTCATGGTCCGCTAGGCACATCACGCAAACCGTACTACCTTCATGCATAAGCAAATATCCCCGGGATGCTTGCCCATGTACACATAGCCAGTTTTTGATGCACCGTAGTACCGTGGACCGATTCACGGTGGCTCGGTTCGTTTGGATCGCACCGCACCTCTAAGTCGTGCCTTTTTTCGTGTAAACGGGACTGAACTGCCTCATTTTTTAGGTTATCCTGCTGAAGAAGATGCTCACTTGTTCGTCACAAAATGGTAACGGTACGTGCAAAGACCCGTACTGAAAGACGGCAGTCCCAGTCTACCCTACACGGAAGTACCCCTCCGGTCTTTTTTAGTTGACTCAAATTTAGTATAATTTTTATACTAAATTTAAGTCAATTAAAAGAGACCGGTGTTTTCCGCAAAAAAAAAAAGAGACCGGTGCTATCGACTCTAGAGTGTCGTTGTCGTTAACGTCCTGATCGTACTCAACGATTTCGACGGGCGCGCGCCGGGGCTCGACAACGTTTTTGTTTGGACTTTTCACTCGCAAGAACAGCATGGTGGTGTGCGCTAGCTCGGCCGGTCTGTGTGCACGCTAGCGCGTCCCGTGTACCGTGTACGTGCACCGGTGGTGGTGCCACAAGAGACGTAGTACGTGACCCAAGGACAGCCGTACGTTACACATTACGTACGCCGGCCCAGTCACAGATTTCGAGAGCCTGCCGCATCTCACCGGCCAAGGCCACCAACCTTTCAGGCAGGCCTCGTCACTTCACTACTTATAGACGGAAGGGCGTAGGTGTCCAGCCACCAAATCACACGCTCGCTCTGCATTTCCAAGAGAACTATCTAGGCTGCCACCGGAACACCTCTCCAGCCATCTCCTTGCTCTGCCTCCTTCCTCCGGGGGAAGAAGAAGAAACGAAACCGTCAGCACCAGCTGAGCGCCGGCCGCCATGTCTCTGCTCACCGACCTCCTCAACCTCGACCTGTCCGACTGCACCGGCAAGATCATCGCCGAGTACATATGGTAAGATTGCTCCTCTACTTCCTCCACCTTCTTCGGCACCGTCCCATCCCATCCGATGTTAATTTCTTCCCAAGAAAATCCTTGTGTTCCAACTTCCATCTTGTCTTGTGGGTTTTCTTTTCCTCCAGGCCAGTAAGAAATGTTCTGTTTTCTGTCGTTTTAATCAATGATATCTTGCTTTTAGTTTAGTTTATAGGCCTCATTAATCTACTTCCGTTGACACCTCGTGTGTGTAATCCAGGGTCGGCGGCACCGGGATGGATGTGAGGAGCAAAGCCAGGGTAAGCCCGCTTCCTATCCTAGTATCCTACTACCCTCATAGCTCCAGCTCTAAATTTCTTGTACTCCTACTAGACTCAGCGTCGCGGCTTTTTCTAGATACGGATATATCGATCGAGACGTATTTCAGCGTCTAGATAGATATGGTACTTAGACAAAGCCGTGACACTTACTTAGTTTGGAACGGAGGCAATATTTCTTAGCCATGAAGGCATTGCAAGTTCTGGCAGTTCTTGAGCCGTGAATTGTCTTTACTGAATCATCAGACGTTACCTGGACCTGTCGATGACCCGAGCAAGCTTCCAAACTGGAATTTTGACGGCTCCAGCACAGGACAAGCCACGGGTGACGACAGCGAAGTCATCCTCCGGTACGCTCTTGGTTACACACACTCTCTCTCTCTCTCTCTCTTTAAAGGAAACTCTTGATTACACTCTTAATTTACATTGATTTGTGTGCCTTGAGGTTGAACTAAATTTGTCCTTTTCTCCAAACATGAACTAATATGTCTTCGTTTGCTTTCTGTCAAGCCCTCAAGCCATCTTCAGGGATCCGTTCAGGAAGGGGAATAACATCCTGGTAAAATCAACAACCTCCTTTCGTCATCTTAAAAAAAACCTTGTTTCGTATAACACAAAAGTTTATGCCATCTTTTTTTTGAGAATGGAATTTTATAATTTTCCATTCTCACAAATTTTCACCTAATTTTGAACCCTGTATATATAGGTTATCTGTGACTGCTACTCACCTACCGGAGAGCCGATTCCGTCCAACAAGCGGTATAACGCGGAAAGGATATTCAGCCATCCAGATGTCAAGGCTGAAGAACCATGGTCGGTACTCAGTATCTCAGCCAATTTACAGCACAAATAATCAATTTATTTTGTTCCAACTGATCGTGTTGTGCCTCTCATATTGCGAAATTCAAGGTATGGGATCGAGCAGGAGTACACCCTTCTTCAGAAGGACACCAACTGGCCTATTGGATGGCCACTAGGGGGCTACCCTGGTCCTCAGGTAACTAACTAGGCATGTCGCATATTGCACTATTGCAGCAATCTTAACCGAGATCCATCCCGTAAGCAAGGGTGGAAACTTAGTTGCAGACGCTACATCTTAGCTCAGCACTTGCTGATAAGCACTTCAAAAATGCTGAGCTGACAGAGTAAGCCGTGCTTGCCAATCCTACTTCAGTAATGAACGATGAAATCGTGTGACAGGGACCATATTACTGCGCCGCCGGTGCGGATAAATCCTACGGGCGCGACATCGTCGACGCGCACTACAAGGCCTGCCTCTACGCCGGCATCAGTATCGGTGGCATCAACGCAGAGGTTATGCCAGGACAGGTAGTTTCAGGCACACAAAATTACCTCCAGATGAACTGAACCTTGCCTGCCTGCTGTATTCCGATGCATGTTCTTTCATCAGATTCTTCATGTACTTATTGTTGTCTGAACTCTGAACAGTGGGAGTTCCAAGTCGGCCCTTCCGTCGGCATCTCGGCCGGCGACCAGCTCTGGGCGGCTCGCTACATTCTGGAGGTAAGAACTACCTCGGCTTGTTAACTGAAATGGAACTTTCAAGGTTTTCATTTGGTTTATTTAACCTGTGTGTGCCTAACAGCGGATCACCGAGATCGCTGGCGTCGTCGTCTCCTTCGACCCCAAGCCGATCCCCGTGAGCATTTCTTCTGCTGCTGCTTCTTTCCCCAAAGACTTTCAGCTCAATCTGCTGCTACATCGGCCATGGTCATTACTCATTAGCATTAGGCGTCAGCCGTAACCGTAACTCTCTTTGTATGTGACTGCAGGGAGAATGGAATGGAGCTGGTGCGCACGTCAACTTCAGGTGAGAAAATGAAAACTAGCGGGCAATGCATCATTATGGTCTACGACTCCTTGTGTTATGACATTTCCCCTGTTGTGGTTCTCTCAATGCAGCACCAAGTCGATGAGGAGCGAGGGCGGGTACGAGCTGATCAAGAAGGCGATCAAGAAGCTGGAGGCGCGGCACATGGAGCACATCGCCGCCTACGGCGAAGGCAACGAGCGGCGGCTCACCGGCCGCCACGAGACCGCCGACATCAACACCTTCACATGGGTAAAACACTAAAACTTGATACCGACAAGCCCTAGCAACGGCATGTTCAGACTTCAGAGTCGCATTTGCAGTGCTCTCTCATCTTACCTGCTTCTTGCTGTTGTTGTGTCTATTCCAGGGCGTCGCGAACCGTGGCGCGTCAGTTCGGGTCGGCCGCGACACCGAGAAGGAAGGCAAAGGTGAGACCCCAGAGATAATGGCTGCCTTCTTGCCGGTGACGAAGTGCTCTGGTTTTTGCGCTGGTGTGTTGATTGGTTTTCGTTTCAGGTTACTTCGAGGACAGGAGGCCGTCGTCCAACATGGATCCCTACGTCGTCACCTCCATGATCGCCGAGACCACCGTCCTCTGCAACAGCAATCTCTCCAATGGCAGCAAGTAGAATGTGTTCATTCTGTGGTCTGCACTACTACCAATGGGGCCGAGTGTAAGGGTTGCCGTGCTGGATGAGACTGGCAGACAGGGTCAGAGACTTCGTTTGAATAACAAATCAATAACAGAAGCAATGTGCTTAGCATCGTAACTGGTTGTACATTACTCACTCGCCCTGAACTTTGTGGCTTGTAAACCTCTCAGTGTTTGAGACTTCGAGTGAGACTTGTGTTCATCGTTCTGAATTTGGCCGGAAGAGTATCTCATGTGCTTTGTTTTCCCAGGATATTAATCAACCACGAAGACTAACTATACCAACAAGTGGCGCCATCCATCCCGTGGATGATCAAGATAAGTTGGGCACACAAATACTCGACCAAAAAAACACACGTCAATATATCGCTTGAAGAATTCACTCTGGATTACATCACTGTGACAACATTACAGCCGCATACTGTACCAGCAGCAGTGTGTGCAGTATAGGCAACGAAACAGGGACGGTCTGGTACATACAATTTATTCATGTGTGAGATGTAAAAAGAAAGCTATCGAACAGGAGGCCAAAACGGAACTGCATAAGCGGCCTCGGCACGTATCTAAGTCAAAATTTATGTGATCACAGTTGGGGCAGATCGACCAGTGTACTCCTGAATCTTTGAAAGCTTCAGGGCGACATCAACCTGGATACGGAGGTACAATCAGAACTGCAAACCTCGCAAAAATGTTTGACGATTTGTTCAAAGCATATAATGGGTATACACGGGATCTGATCTTACCAGTGGGGAAAGAGCATCCGAAGACTCCCTCCCGGTTTTGGATGAATCATTCTCGTACTGCTCAATGTAGATACGAATAGTAGCACCAACTGAACCAGTTCCTGAAAGGCGGAACACCTGAAACGCCGCGAGCTACTGTTAGTTCATCATCATTTGTAGCAACCACTATCAAACAGCTAGCAAAAAATGGATCGCCTCGACCACTAATAACCATTAACTGGTTATATTGCAACTTCAAATATGTGCATGCAGACTAAATATATGTGCTGCTTCATTTGCTTTGGTTTACGAAACAAAACAAGGCATATTTAAAGAGGACATATTCAACGACATTAGGTCTTATGCGCGGCAATGGGCGGACGCGGGAGCCGGGGTGTCCGTCAACTCCTCCCCTAGACTAGTTTTTCTTGGGTTGAGTTGTATGGCGGGGTGTGTCCTCTAGGGGACTTGTACATATAACCTTCTTTTCTATCAATGCATCGAAACGCAATGCTTTTGCGTTTTCGCGAAAAAACCAATTAATAGCCATGATGTTTCATACCAGTCGGGAACCATCTCCGAAGAGATATCTGATACCCTGATGCTTGGAGACAGAGCCATCAACAGGATCCTTATACTCAAACTCATCAGCAGAGACAACATCCGCCACATTAGGCTGGATTTCCTTGATCAACCTGAGGAAAAGGAAAACAATTTAGATCTACCGTCTTCTAATGCATATGCTTTGTCAGTGACATGGAAGTATCAAGCTTTGAGGGCTGAGAAAAGTATGCAAGTTTGCAGAGAATCAAACAGTCGTATACTGTATATCATTGTGCATAAGACTGCATAAGTAATTTTCATATCAATTCCATTTGTATGCGTAAGAAATTTTTTCATATAGGTCTTCATTTTGAATTATTGCCTACTGCATCGAATAGAAGTAACTTACTTGTTAACATCAGACAGGGACGACTGCAGCTTGACTAGGTTTGCCATAAGTTCCTTAGCAGCTTCTGCATCAACATTCTTTAATAATAAACAGTTATGTTAGCAACTTAACATTTTCAAATGTGTTGTATGAACATATATGTCAGTTGAGTGAAGTACCTCATAGTCATATCGTGTATAATAATGGCGACCATAAGTAGCCCAGTGCTGAAGAACAATATCTTCAACAGTAACAAGTTTATCTCCTCCAAGGTTGTCTTTGTTCTTGTAAGCTAGGATAGATAGCCATGCTAGAACAGCCCAAATACCATCCTTTTCGCGAATGTGGTCAGAACCTAAAACAAAGTAAACAATGTAGGATGTCTAGTTAGTGGAACGAAAAGGCAAAACCAACTTGTTCAATCAATTCTGGTTGCTTTTTTTGTGATTAAGACATGCATTGAAGGTAAGCTAAGACTTCCCAAACATTACCAGTGCCAAAGCTTTCTTCACCACAAACTGAGCACATTCCAGCATCCATCAGGTTCCCGAAAAATTTCCACCCGGTAGGCACCTGAAACATGGCATTTTTCATATATATTTGTCCATTATTTGAAATTAGTGACTTATGATCATAATACTTACCTCGAAGAACTTGAGATTCAAATTCTTGGCAACTACATCAAGGGCAGCTGATGTCGGCATGCTCCTGCAATTTCACCACTGGATCAACTTACTGAAGCACAACAGCACATTTTAAATGGTAGGTGGCATGGCAATTATAATCCCAGCCACGTCATACAAGATCCAACAACAACATAGATACAAATCGTAAATGGCATTTTATAAATCTAAATACCACAGTATATAAAAAAACCTGGAACAGGATTAGTTAGACAGAGAAGCTGAACGTTTAAGCGAGATATGGATACATTTCTAATCAATGTTGCTGCAAATTATGTGAAATTCACGCCTTACATGGATGAATGTACATTATTTTTCTATGTTATCACCTTATCGGAGCAGCAAGAATGCTCTTATCACCGTTTTCCCAATCGGGATAAAGGCCAAGACTAGATGGCACTTGGCAGATTTCTGCCGCAGCAGCTGGCTGATCATAAACTTTACGACGTACAAGCCATGGGGCCAGCAACAATAAATATATCAGGCATCCACAGTTGGGGTCCCATTTACAAGATTTTTTCAGTGACATTTCCAGTTAAGTATAACTTACTACCCTTTTCATCTTCACATTTTGTATGTTTTTTTTCTCAAACAGTAGCAGGTCTAGCAAAACAGTCCATAGCTCTAGATTGGTGTTTTAGGTTCTAGACTATCAACGGGCCAAAAGTTTCTGTAACTAGCTGTAAGCCTGTAACCGACCAGTTACCATCGGGAAATGGAGAGCTACCACAGTATCATGTCTACTGTACAGCATTAGGACAGCATGACTACTATCTTCTATCGACGGCATGCTTATTCAGATGCAGAACTGCTTAGTGAAATATGCATGGTTACTGCAGGCAGCAGTGCTATCTGCACCTAAAGCCTTGATTAAACTACATACGGAAGTTTCAGCCATAAAAAAAGAGCGTATTCTAGAAGATCAATATGCTGGAGATATTTTTACCTGGCAACTCCCTTCAGGCCAGAAGCAAAGTAAGGAATCGATTGAACAGCATTGGCTGCAATGATGGCAACCGAATCTGATGGTGTCACGAAGAATCTATAACAGAAGAAGGTATTCATCATCAACTGCATCAAATGCTTTTGTAGATTTTCAAAATGTAGTCTACTAAACAATACCTTTTGCCCAGAACCATGTTCCGGTCAGCATCTCCATCAGCTGCAGCACCAAATTCAGGGGGCTCAACATTTGAGCTTGACTTCCCAAGACCCATCCGTTCAACCAATTCTTTTGCATAGGTGAGGTTAGGATCCGGATGACCACCGCCAAAGTCCTCCTGTAACAATAGAAATGGAAAATTAACACCAACCAAAATATGTTTTCAACTTGGGATGACACAAGATATCAAGAACACATTATACCTTTGGAACACAGTTCAACAGTGAGCTTTCACTAGCGCCAAGCTCGTCCACAAACATGCGCTTTGCGTAAGCTCCAGCAACACCATGGAGGCCATCAAAACTAAAATCACAAACCAAGGATTCAGATGTGTTATGGGTTGTTCATAAGAAGCTTGTAGAAACATTTGTGCTATAGGTAAGTACCAGAACGAGAACTTTGGAGATGCCAGAAGCTTTTTAATTGCCTCGAAGTCAAAGATCGACCTGGAATTGAATGGATAAGAGTTAATATTCTCCTTTAAAAATTATTATTATTAGGGATTTCCCATTATAAAATGCAAGGTAAGCTCACACTTTAGTACAAGAAAAGATCATATAATAGTTGAAATAAAAATAATTAATGTATCCAAATAGAAGTTACATACTTCATCAGCTTTATGTAATCTGTAGCAGAGTCAAAGACATCAACATCAAAAGGACCTTCTGGTCCAGTGAAGGTAGTGACACCTACCGCGGAAACATCAACCTACATAGGGGGAAAATAAAAGAATGAACAGGGGGTTCCAATATCCTGCGAGTAAAAGGAACAGAAAGATAGAAGTGAAGGAACAAATCATACATCTGGAAGGTCGTCAGCAATGAGGTATTCAGTAATCGTCTTTGTATTAGAGAAAATCTTGTCAGTAACAGATTCAGGGGCAGGTCCACCATTCCCCATGTTATATTTGATACCAAAGTCCTGGCAAGTCCAACAAAAGGTGTTAATTTACACAGAACATCAGCCGATTGATTCGCAAGGAATATAGTAATAGTGAACATCATAATATTTTACCTCAGTCGGACCACCTGGGTTGTGACTGGCTGTTAAAATGAAGGCACCAGTAGCCTTTGATCCCTGTTAATAATTGTGTTAATAAATCACTAGATGCATAGTTTGTTGTAACAGGAAAAGAAGGATATGGTGATTAATGTTTACATGCGTTCATATAAACATGTGGGTTAGTGGTAATTGTGCATTTGGCATGACAACGCCATTACCCGACAAAAGGGACCAATTGGAAAAGTTGGTAACTAACAGCAAAATATAAATTGCTGGTCAAGTGGTTTGAATACAAGACCTCTTGATTTGGACGTACAGATAGTATCCCAACCAAATACATATTTATGTTATTTTTTAGATACGTGAACCAATTATATGCAGCTACGGCAATCAGGCAATGGCCCATGCAAGGCACTTTGGGAGAAACAAAACTTACATCAGCAGCAATTCTTTCCCGGATTATAGCAGATACAGCTGGAGTAGACAAGAGAGTGTCTTGTCCAACCCAGACACGTCTCACTCCATTAGCAGCAGCCATTTTTGTGATGATCTATAACAAAATATGTCAAATTTCCAAGCATAGTTCACTGAAAAATGACGATGTGCTAACATAATACAAGTCACGCATATAGAAGAGTTACATAAAATAGGTGATTTAAAGTTTTGACTGTAAATAGGTAAAATCTTGCAAACATTATTTTAAAAATGTGAGCGCTAAGACAAAAATCTGGAAATGAGGTCTGCAACAGCATCTTTATAACTATACATGTGACTTATAGACCTTACAAAATGAATAGACAATTGTGAATCACCTGAACAGCATCCTTTGAGAAATAGCGGCCATCACCGGAGACAACAATGGTTGCACCTATATGGAAAGAGGACAGCTTATATGAGAAAGAATTGTGGAGACAAGACAAGGAACATCGCGGAATATCTCAACTGTATTAACTCCTAAAATCATTTACAGTCTAAACGGCAAAGAAATGTGTAAGAGTAGCTCAATTATAATTCATTTAGCGCTTCTGATATCTTGAAAACTGGATAGATCTAGCATTTTCTTGCTACTAGACAGTTACCAGTTAACATCTGGAAATGGAATAATGACTATAGTTATAATTATGTGAAGGCCTGGCAGTACTAGATTATTTTATAAGAACAGGCAATGTGCAGTCAGATGTTCTAAGCAGGACGCATGTTCGTCTGATAAGCAACTAACCTTTCACTTCCTCAGCTGGAAGGGCATTAAATGTCGACTGGACAAAATTCGCAAGGTAATGAGGCTGCTGGAATACTGTAACCTGATAACAGAAACAGTCAACTATGAATAAGCATATATTACCAATGAATTTCGGTGGACTGTTGACAGAAGATATATCAAGAGAAGAGCTATGCCATAAGCCATCAGTGATCATCATTCATAAACATCCGATCATCTTTTATGTATTTAAAAACTACGCCAGCTAAACTATCGATCCTATTATTTTTCTTAAAGACAGGGTTAGCTGGCTATGAACACTTCCTTAGATCAATCAATTGAAACTAGATATCTATATACACTTGCACCAGGAAATACAGATCACATGGAGTTGGCTGCCTGAACATCAGAAATAATTTATCGCTCTAAAACTCATTAAATAACGAAATTCAACTGCGTGTTTACTCATTATGAAAAAGCACTCTAACACCATCAAAAATTCCACCCAAACATAAATTAGGCCACAACTTATGGACAGTCACCATGGCCACGGAGAAACGAAACCAAAACAGCAGGTGACCAGAGATGTGCTGTATAAAATACACGGGGTGGGTCTTGGAGCACTCTGCCGCACGTCACATCCAGAGCTTAGGAATCTGAACTGCTCTACTCAACGATTGCCACCTTTACAGCGTGTGAACATACGCGACATATTTAAGCAGTAGTTAACAAATCGTCAAGATCTTCTGCATCATATTGTTTACAAAAAAAACTACGGGAACACTCCTGAATTAAATATGAGGCGGAATCCAAAAAATGATCAGAGTAACCATGGCACCGCTGCATGCCGAGCCAGATCCCAGACGCAACGAGACGTTCCAGTATGGCTGGCATGGCAAGAGATCCTCGCAATGAGTACCGAGCAACAGACCCCGCGACATCAAACGGCCAGCCAGTGTGCAACTGTAAGGCATCAAACAACCGTACTCAGCGAGATCCAGCGATCGCTGCTGCAAATCTCCCGGGTTCGGGTCACGCTACTCCAGTTGCGATCCGACGTTCAGAACGGAACCGGCTGATCCCGCTGAAACGCGCGGTGCCGAACCAATTTCGATGGATCAAGCGCAAGCAAGCACGCACGCGCGCGCAGATCACGGTTAGGCCATTGGAGCAGGACGCGGATCAGCCCGATTACGGAGAAGTAAGAGCTACGCAGCGGCGGACGTGGCGAGCGAGCGAGATCCGCAGCCCGGAAGAGGAGCGGTTATCGCGGATCGGGGCACCCCCAAGCCTATCCTACGCTGCCACGGCGCATTGAGATCCGGATCGGGGGTGCGGGAACGGGAGCAGGGGGCGGACCTTCTTCCGGAGGCCGGAGGTGCCGGGCTTCTGGCCGTCGAAGGGCGTGGTTTCCTTCCTCGCCACCGAGAACACCATGGCTGCTGCTGCTGCCGGCTGCGTGCCGAGCCGCGGCGGCCGCTGCGCGGGCGAGAGGGAGGCGGAGAGCTGGCGGTGGGGAGATGGGGGGGAGTGAGGTAGGGAGGGAGTGGTGGTGCGGTGGCGAAGGCGACGAGGGCGTGGCGCTATTATAGCAGCGGGCGCCCAGGAGCATAACAGGATCATTCCTTTTCTTTTCTTTCTCTCCCTTTTTCTTCTACTCTATATAGGAAATTCGGTGGGTTTCTTTCTCTTCTGGTGTGCTTTCTGCTTTGGGTTGTTTATTGAGCTGGCGGTGGATGTAAAAAAGCTGTGGGAAAAAAACAAGGGGAGCTGTTTCTACCATCCGAGGGGCGCGGTAGATTTCTCACCGGGTTGCTCGTTGTTTTGAAAGAAATGAAAATGTTTTGGTGAATGGTTCTTAACATATTATACTATTTCATCATCACAGTCAACTTTGATATTTTTGAGGTGCTGTTTGTACTGTGGTTTACAAAAATAAAATTACAATTAAAAGTTGTACAACACTAGGGTGATTGAGCATATAAATTTAGACACCAAATAAAAACCTGTCAATAGATTACTCCATCCGTTCCTATATTTTTTGAAGTACACAAGCTAAGTAAACTTTGATCAAATCTTTAGAAAAAAATTATCAAGAACAACGATATTATAGAGATACCATATGAAAATATTTTCATGGTGTATCTAAAGGCCTTGATTTTGGATTGTATGGAGTAATATCTTTTCCTAAAAACTTGGTCAAACTTCAAGTAGTTTGACTTTTACAAAAAAAATAAGCCTTTATTCATTCGAAAAGTGCATTTGGCACATGAGCACCAGTATAAATACCCACATACATACAGACATTCCGAAGGTAAAAGACAAATTTATGACAAATATTTGCCCCTATACAGCCACAATTTTGTTTTTGCCCTGTAGCTCAAAATACAGTGCTATTTCTACCAAAACTTTGCACGAGTATTCATGACATGTGTATGTAGTCATAGAATAAATTTGACAATTTTTCGAAACACAAAAGTACAATTTTTAAATATTTTAAAAACTGGGCGCACTGAATCTCATGTGCACCAAATCTACTTCCTTATTTTTTCGAGGGGGGATCTACTTCCTTATTCATTGGAATGGGGTTAGTATTATGAAGAGATGGAGCAATTTCTCCCAACCACCCTACATGGATACTTGAATCTTCAATATGCAGCCTTTTACATTTTGTTACCTCCACTGATCAAACTGGTGGCATGGAAAACTATCCCAATTCCTGTCAAACAACCAATCTCGGCACAGTATAAGAAAGAAGGGTTATATCCATCTATCAATGGTGGTATTCCTACTTACACTGGTGGAAAAAGGGGCTTTGGTCGCGGTTGGCAACTGCCATTAGTCGCGGTGGCCCAACCGCGACCAAAGCAGCGCGACTAAAGGCCCCCCGCTTTAGTCGCGGTTCCTTACGAACCGCGACTAAAGGCACATCCACGTGGGCCGCAGGGCGAGCGCTGGGGCGGAGGACCTTTAGTCGCGGTTCTTCCGGCCAACCGCGACTAAAGGCCTCCGCAGGGTTTAGGGTTTAGCCCCCCTCCCCCTAAATCTGGTTTCTTTTTAATTTGTATTATTTTATTTCTTTTGGGTTTTAATTTTGAAGGAGTTTCACATATTCTACGGTACTCGTATACATACATGCATATGAATGTACAATTTCAAACAAATTTGAAATTAGAACCAAAAAGAATTCAAGAGGAATATACAATATATATTCAATATCGGATGACCATATACAATATATATTCAATATCGGATGACCATATACAATTTTGAACAAGTTAGTTACAAATTCCGGTGCACATAAAGATCTACGTCATCGTAATAGTGTTCTCCTCTAGGATCGATGACTTCCTCGCCAACCATCCAGCCTAGTTCCTCTTGAAGTGGTCGGAAGCGAGCTTCGGACTAAGCGTCTTCCGGAGGTTATTCCTCGGGATGTTGTTCTCACACGTCCGGTCCCGCTCATTGCGCATCTCCGGATCCTCTCACAAACATAGTATCCACATAGATTGGTCCCCGGTGGCTGAGTATCCCCAGATCGTCGGCACTCGCCATTTTAAAATGTAGCTCTTTTTTGAATTCACCGACCTTGGTATCTACGAACCGTCTCCAAACCCTACGAGGCAAAGAAAATTAAATAAACAAGAGAGTTATTAATTAGTTACTTGATATTAGGAAATGATGAACGAAATAGGCCGATCGATATAGAGCGCAAATGAATGAAAATAATTACTTTTGCATCATTTTTCTCATGTCGCCCCAAAGCGCCGGATCCATATTCGGAGAGTCGTGGACGAGAACCGAGGAGGTCCGAACTTTAATTACCATAAGAATCCAGTGGAACCCGCGGACACGATACATGCACAGATCATGCATAACTCATCGATTAGCCACATACCATGCATGGAGTAAACAAAAGAGAATGTGCTCAAGACAGAAACACTCACCCAAAATGGTAAGGAAATAGAATATCACTTTTCTCTTGCTGTTTTCTAATAAACCGCCACAGGTCTTCCTCCACGTCGGCGGGGTGGTGTTCTAACACATATGAATTAACGATGTGTGGGTCAATGAACCCAACATCATGGATGTTCCTTATTCGCATTTCCCGCTTCTTCATTCCGCATAATATATAGCGTACACAACAAGATAGTTAGGATAATATATATATATATATATATAGTGCAGTGCAATGAACGAGATGGGGTAGAAATTAATAAATCACTTACGTAACGTAGCAACCGATGATAGATTTGTCGAGGTCGCGCAGATTGAACAGCCGGAACAATTCACTCGGAGGAATTTGTACCCAGTAACGTTTGAAGTGATGCACATATTTAACTTCCGCATAGATATAGTCTTTGGCGTTTTCATGTTTTATGTAACCCTTGTACCAATTTAGCAGTACATTTCATTTGTCGAGGTAGATCCTCTTCCTGCGCAGTGCTCGATGAGAGGGCCATTCTTCACATATGTAAATACTACGTCCTTCATTGGCGCCTCATCAAGGCCTAGCAAGTGCACGAAGAGTGATACCTAACTCGGCCGCTTGTTCTCCGGCACTCGTTACGCTCAATCCATGTGCTGCCGCAGCTGCTATGATATCGGGGGCATCCGGACCGGCGGCTTGCACTATGAGCGGGGCGATCGATTGTTTACTTTGTTCCCCGAGCTGGGCAACTTCTTTCCCCCTTTCTAATTTTGACTCGGCCTCGTCCTTCAAGGCTTTCTTCTCCGCCAACTCTTTCCTCGTTCTTGAACGCGAGTGCTTGCCTACGAAGTTCACGTAAATAGTCGTCGTGCAGATTCTTCGCGGCTTGGGACGGTGTGTTCAAAAATGACTTAGCCCACCGCTTTTCCTTGTCGAATATACCGGCTTGGGCTCGCCCTCTATTTTCTTCTTGACGCTCGCCTTCCATTTCTCTAAATCAGCCAGCCGCGCCCGCCTCGACTTCCTCGGCACTACTTTCCCAAGCCCTCGTGGGGAGAGGCTTCGATGATACCTCCGGTACCTTTGTTTTCTTAGGTACGTAAGGGTCCGGGTTAATAACCCAGGACCGCTTCTCGCTTCTTCGCCGGAGGTGGATTGGGGGGCGGTACCGGTGTCTGATCACCCGCCGGACGAGGACTGGGGGGCGGTAGCGTCGGCTGACGTGAATGAGGTGTATTAGGTGAAGCACCACCGCCACCGTCACCGCCACCGCCACCACCACCGCCACCACCACCACCGTACGGGGGTGGACTTGTTGGCGCCTCGCCTGGAAACTTGATAAATTTCTTCTGCCATAGAATGAACTGGCGCTTGACATCTCCAAGTCTTTTCACCCCTTCAGGTGTAGCAATGTCAATGTCCAGGTCCTCAAACCCTTGGACTATCTCCTCCACCGTCACACGAGCATAGCCATCTTGAATGGGGTTGTTGTGGTGGAGTGCTCCAGTGGTAAAGCACCGCCGATGGCTACCTTCATGGACATGTTCCCGATAGGATAATACAGATGACATGCTTTCATCTCCTTTATATCGTCCACGGGGTAGCGAGGAGGCTCCGGTGCAGTAACTTCGACCACCAGCCGAGGCTCCGGTGCAGTAATTTCGATCGTCGGTGCACCGGCCGGTGAGGCCTCCGTGGAAGCCACGCCGCTTCTTCTCCGCCGCCGGCTTCCGAGATCCATTGGATGATCTTCATGCTGCGCCCGAGCTGCATCTCTTTCGGCGACTAGTACACTCACGGTTTTCTTCATCACATCCATTTCCGTTACCAACTTCGCCACAACATCCGCATCCCGATCCATCTTTCTCTTACGGCTTCGTAACCGTACGGGTCATCTTTCCGGGGAACCCTAGTTTCCACGAAATGTCCCCGGCATGCCTCGTACACGTCCTCCGTGTTCAGGATTCCCGAGGGCTTTTGTCGTGGCGTCGTTCTCTCCGTTGAACCTGATCCTCCCTCTTGAGCATCCCTCATTGCCTCAATAAGGTTTTGGGTGGGTGTAATTATTTTGCCCCGGTAAACACACTCCCCCGTCTCCGGGTTCAGCCGATCCCCCATGCCCGTACCACCAGCTTTTGGCCCTTGGGTCCCATCCCTCCGTACCCGGACGGATTCCTCGCGCCCTCGCCTCGTTCTCCATCTTCTCCCACTTAGGCTGCCAAAAGCGATACGCTCCTGCCCCATTTTATGATTGTAATTTCTTGGCGACTTCCGATTTCTTTTGCTTCACAAATTCTGGCCAATCATGTTGCAGTTTCTCATATTGTCCTTTGAAATTCGGAGTCTTGCCCTGGTTGACAAAGTCATGGGCTAGATTTTGCTTGTATTTCCGAATGCGTTGGCCATCCTAGAAAGAGCGAATCGTTTGACTAGCTTGCGCCTCTCCTTGTTTTCCGCAATCTTTTTACCCTCCTCATCGTATTTGCGGTATTCCGGAGGTAGAACGAAATGTTCCATAAGCTTGTTGAAGCAATCTTTTTTTCTCTCTTATCGACAAAAGTGAAACCAACACGTGCCTTCTTTGGCTCATTCCACTTCGGCGGGTGATCGAGACGTTGTCTCTAACAACGGCTCCGCATTGGCCGACAAACTTGGTGGCGTTCTTGCTCGGGCTCCAGCCGGCTCGCCGGTTGCTTCGTCGACAACATCGATGGTGCATGTTTCTCCCGCTTTCATCGTCTTCGTTGCGCCACGCTTTGACGACGACGTACTCGATTTTTCGACGATCCGGCCGAGGGCTAAAATAAGAAAGAGAGTCGCGCGCGTTAGTACACACACATTTATTCAAATCGCGTTAGTTGTATCACCGTACGCTCAATATGTATATATATATACCTCGGCGCCGGAGGTGGTTGCTACTTCCAACCGAAGATCGTCGTTTATCGACGTTTCTTCCGCACCATCTTGCCGACAGCCGCCCTTCATCTTCACCCTCAAGGTTCGTATAAGAAGAGATATCATCTTCTTCTTCTCCGGTCGGCACATATATAACATCGCCTTTTATGATGCCGAAGATATGTTCTTCAGCGACCGGATCATAGTTGTCCGTAATCGGGTCAGCTCTATCGTCCGCCATATGTCGGTCCCGAAAACATGTAGTCAAAACAAATTAATTAAGTGCGTAAGGGGGCGGTGGCGGTGGCGAAAGGGCGGTGCCAAAAGGAGGGGGCCGGCGAGCCGGAAGGGGTGGGAGAGGGTGTCGCGGAAGAGCGTGTGTGTGCGCCGGGAGAGATTGGAGGGGCCGGGCGCCGGCGGGCGCCGCCCTAGCTATTGCATGTGTGCGTGTGTGGCGCGCGCCCGGCAGTCCCCTCCGTATACGCGCCCCGGCCGGCGAAAGAGAAAAATACAAATAATATGTTAAGTTATTTTGAGTTCTTGTAAAATTTAAGTCATATTAAGTCAAAATTTTAGTTAAGTTAATTTTATTAAGTCATAATAATATGTTAAGTTTTAATTTTATTAAGTCAAAATTTTAAGTCATATTAAGTCAAAATTTAAGTCATATTAAGTCAAAATTTTATTAAGTCATAATAATATGTTAAGTTTTAATTTTATTAAGTCAAAAGTTTAAGTAATTAAGTTATTTTCGTTTACAATTTATTTAAGTTACAATTTATTTAAGTTACAATTTTAATTTTAATTTTAATTTTAAGTTGATTAACAAATTGTGAGTTCATATGAAAAAAACAAAAAAAAAAACAAAAAAGGGCCGGCCGCCGGCCGGCCTTCTCCCTCACGCGCTCTCCCTCTCTCCTCTCTGTAACGACGCGCGCGGCGCGGGCTAGGCGGCGCGCGGCGGTGCGGGCGGCGGGCGAGGCGGGCGACGTGCGGGCGCCGGTGCGGGCGACGGGCGAGGCGGGCGACGTGCGGGCGCCGGCCGTGCGGGCGGGCGAGGGCGGCGCGGCCGCGGGCGGCGACGGCGCGGCGCTAGGTCGGTCCGCGGCGCGGCGGCCGCGACCGTCGACGGAGGCGGCGGCGCGCGTCGTCTGGCGGCGGCGTGCCGGGCCGGGTTCGGGGGCGGGGGGCGCCGGGGCAGATCGAGGGAGACGACGACGTACACGGGGCGGGCGCGGGGAGAAGAAGGAGGCGCGGCGGCTGACGGCGGCGACGAGGGCGGCGGTCGGCGAGGAGAGGCAGACGGTCGACGAAGCGGCGCAGCCTGGCGGTTCGAGCGAGGAAGAAGAGAAGTGAGATCTGCGCGGGCGCCCGCGCGTATTTATAGGGGAGGGGATTTAGTCGCGGTTGGTGTTACCAACCGCGACTAAAGGGTACCCTTTAGTCGCGGTTGGTAACACCAACCGCGACTAAATCCCATTTTTCGCCCGTTTTTGCGGTTCCCGCGGAAAATGAGCTTTAGTCGCGGTTGGCCAGGCCAACCGCGACTAAAGGCCTTTTTCGAAATTCAGAAAATTCAGAAAAATAAAACTAATTCATTTCAAAATTTTAAAAATACAAATTATATATCAAAAAAATCAGAAAAATAAAACTAATTCATTTCAATATGTTAAAAATACAAATAATATATCAAAAAATTAAGAAAAATAAAACTAATTCAATTCAATATGTTAAAAATACATATAATATATCAAAAAATTCATAAAAATAAAACTAATTCAATTCAAAATGTTTAAAATACATATAATATATCAAAAAAATCAGAAAAATAAAACTAATTCATTTCAATATGTTAAAAATACAAATAATATATCAAAAAATTAAGAAAAATAAAACTAATTCAATTCAATATGTTAAAAATACATATAATATATCAAAAAATTCATAAAAATAAAACTAATTCAATTCAAAATGTTTAAAATACATATAATATATCAAAAAATTCATAAAAATAAAACTAATTCAATTCAAAAATTTAAAAATACAAATTATCAAAAATTCATAAAAATAAAACTAATTCAATTCA
Organism: Lolium rigidum; assembly: GCF_022539505.1. Lineage (NCBI taxonomy): Eukaryota > Viridiplantae > Streptophyta > Magnoliopsida > Poales > Poaceae > Lolium > Lolium rigidum. Next base: position 355,052,639 of record NC_061510.1, on the reverse strand, counting down.
AAAGTTCGTTGGCCCCCTCTTCCCGCCTCTTTCCGCCGACCCCTCTTCCCTCCTCGTCTTCCCGCCATTTCTTCCCCGTCTTCCCGCCTCTTTCTTCCCGCCAATTGTTTCCCGCCAATTTCTTCCGGCATCTTTCTTCCCGCCAATTTTTTCCCGCCAATTTCTTCCCGCCACTTTCTCCCCGCCTCTTTCTTCCCGCCTCCCGTCTTCCCGCTCCCATTTTTCCCGCCATTTGTCACTACATATAGGTAGCCCGGCTTGGCCAGCATCACATCTCTACAATCTCTCATCACTCTCTCATGGCTTCCACCGCACCCACTCTAACCTACCAGCGAGTGGAGGAGCTTTGCGCCTCGAACTACCCTTGCCCTCCGGGCTACCGCGTCCCCGCCGGGCCGGAGCCTAAGCGCCGGCGGCGTGCCGGTCCCTCCCGTCCCTCGTGTACCGCGCGCCGGGCGGCCATCACGAACCACTACTACCTCGACCTCACGCCGGAGCAGCCGGATGAATCCCCGCCGGCATCCCGATAACCAGCATACTTGGGACGCCTTCTTCATCAATCGGCGTGAGAGGGCGCTCGCCGGTGATGAGGAGGACGGTCTCGCCTCCCGGAAACTTCCACGAGGCCGGCCGTCGGCTATGGTGGTACGGCCGGACTCGCAGAGCGTCATGGACTACATCACGGCCGGCGATATCCCCCGCCTGCGCTACCCTCGGCTCGAGCCACGAGCGCCGCCCGACAACAGCCGACGACAAGCAGGCGACGACGACGCCGGCAACTTAGAAGGCGACGACTACCGAGTACAACGGCGGCGGCTATGAAGACTACGAGTATGCATATTATACGCCTAGGCAGGAGTATGACTAAATCACTCCAAATTTCATGTATGCAGGAGTATGACTTAGTCACTCCAAATTTCCTATATGCAGGAGTATGACTTAGTCGATCACTCCAAATTTCATGTATGCATGAGTATGACTTAGTCACTCCAAATTTCATGTATCATCAGTGCTATCTCGAGTCAATTGAATCATTCGAAAATGGACACGAAACACATCACGGGTAATATAATTCACATGATTCATTCAACAAAGTTTGGTACAATAAATTATTACACATCATTTCTTCCCTTGTGTCCCCGCTTGCTTACGATTGTGCCGTATCCATGGAGCATCCTCATCATTTAACTTAATGCTTGGGTCGGTGTTCACTTTGAAGGGCGGAATTTCAGCAAACATATTATAATCTTCCGACATGTCCGTCTTGTCCTCCACTCCCACGATGTTTCTTTTCCCCGAAAGAACAATGTGGCGCTTTGGATCATCGCATGATGTACCGATCGTTTTCTTATCTTTCCGTTTCCTCGGTTTGCTACTCATGTACTTCACATAGAAAACCCGAGCGACATCTTTCGCTAGGACGAATGGTTCGTCAAGGTAACCAAGATTGTTGAAATCCACCATTGTCATTCCGTATTGCTGGTCCACCTTTACCCCACCTCCTGTTAGCTTGAACCATTTGCACCGGAACAAAGGGACCCTAAAGGAGGGTCCATAGTCAAGTTCCCATATCTCCTCTATGTAACCATAATATGTGACCTTTTGCCCATTCTCGGTTGCTCGCATCAAAGCGGACACCACTGTTTTGGTTGGTGCTCTTTTTATCTTGGGCGATCGTGTAAAATGTATTCCCATTTATCTCGTACCCTTGGAAAGTCGTTATAGTCGAAGATGGTGTCTTGGCCAACATGTACAACTGATCTACAACCTTATTGTCACTCATTAAATGTTTTCTCAACCAACCGCCGAAAGTCTCCATGTGGGCCTTCCTAATCCAGGATTCAGGCTTCCCAGTGGTTGTCCAAGCGTAAAATATTCTTGTGTTTCTCAAAGTACGGAGCCACCAAGCTGGAATTGGTCGAACCGTGTGGTGTGCTTCGGTCGGAGAATGGCCGTCCATACATATCATTGATTTCCTTCCGATCGTGCCTTTTCCACTTAGTCTCCCCTCGTGCCGCGATTGAGGAAGACCAATCGGCTTAAGGTCAGGAACAAAGTCAACACAAAACTCAATTACCTCCTCATTTCCATAGCCCTTGGCGATGCTTCCTTCTGGCCTAGCACGGTTACGAACATATTTCTATAATATTCCCATGAACCTCTCGAAGGGGAACATATTGTGTAGAAATACAGGACCGAGAATGGAAATCTCATCGACTAGGTGAACCAGGAGGTGCGTCATAATATTGAAGAAGGATGGCGGGAACACCAACTCGAAACCGACAAGACATTGTATCACATCGTTCAGTAACCGTGGTAGAACTTTTGGATTGATTACCTTCCGAGAGATTGCATTGAGGAATGCACATAGCTTCACAATGGGCAAGTCGAACATTTTCCGGCAGAGCCCCTCAAAGCAATCGGAAGCAATTGCGTCATAATCACATGGCAGCCGTGAGACTTCAGGTTTTGGAACTTTTTCTCCGCCATGTTTATTATTCCCTTTATATTGGACGAGAATCCTGACGGGACCTTCATACTCGCTCATGCATTCAAAAAAGATGACCTTCTCTTCTTTGGTCGAGCGTAGCCGGCACGACCTTGAAACCGTTCCGGATGCCGGTCATCATGGTCTTTCAAACTTTGCTGGTCCTGCCGTGCTTCCTTTGTATCATTTGACTTCCCATACACGCCCAAGAAGCTTAGGATGTTCACGCAAATATTCTTCGTAACGTGCATCACGTCGATTGCAGAGCGGACTTCTAGGACTTTCCAATATTCTAGCTCCCGTAATATAGATTTCTTCTTCCACATGGCTACGTGCCCGTCGGCTCCCTTCGGAACCGATTGTCCGCCAGGACCCTTTCCAAAGATGACTTTCAAACCCTTGACCATATCAAATACCTCAGCACCGAGTGTGTTCCGCAGGCTTCGGCCGGTGATCCGCCTTGCCGTTGTAATGCTTGCCTTTCTTTCTTACTCGGATGACCTTTCGGAAGAAATCGACGATGCCCAAGGTACACGTTCTTCTTACAATTTGGCAAATGTACACTTTCGAGTCTCATGTAAGCAGTGCGTGCATGCATTGTATCCCTTATTTGACAGATCCCGAAAGGTTACTAAGAGCAGGCCAATCGTTGATGGTTACGAAAAGCAACGCTCGTAGGTCAAATTCCTCTTCTTTGTGCTCATCCCACACACGGACACCGGGTCTGCCCCACAGCTGTAAAAGTTCATCAACTAATGGCCTTAGGTACACATCGATGTCGTTGCCGGGTTGCTTCGGACCTTGGATGAGCACCGGCATCATAATGAACTTCCGCTTCATGCACAACCAAGGAGGAAGGTTGTAGATGCATAGAGTCACGGGCCAGGTGCTATGGCTGGAGCTCGCTCGCCAAAAGGATTCATGCCATCCGTACTTAGACCAAATCTTATGTTCCTTGCGTCAGCTGCAAAATCTTTGAACTCTCTGTCGATCTTTCTCCATTGCGTTCCATCCGCGGGGTGTCTCAACTCCCCGTCCGACTTACGGTCCTCTTTGTGCCATCGCAACAACTTGGCATGCTCTTTGTTCCTGAACGGACGTTTCAACCGTGGTATTATAGGAGCATACCACATCACCTTGGCGGGAACCCTCTTCCCGGGTTTCGGCCCTCAACATCGTCACCGGGTCATCGCCTCGATCTTATAACGCAATGCAGTGCATACTGGGCATTCATTCAAATTCTCGTATTCACCGCGGTAGAGGATGCGATCGTTGATGCATGCATGTATCTTCGAACCTCTAAACCTAGAGGGCGAGACAACCTTCTTTGCTTCGTACGTAGTGGCGGGCAACTCGTTATTCTTTGGAAACATATTCTTCAACATTTTCAGCAAGTTTTCAAATGCCGAGTCAGCTACACCTGCCCGTGCCTTCCATCTCAGCAAATCCGAGTGTGCAGCCCAGCTTTTTCGGACCATCATCGCATCCGGGGTACAGCGCCTTCCCGTGATCCTCTAACATGCGATCCAAATTCTCCCTCTCTTTTTCAGTTTCGCAGCGTCTCCGTGCATCAGCAATGGTCCGACCAAGATCATCAACGGGATCATCACGTGCCTCTTCTTCACCTTCCCCTTCACCTTCCCCTTCACCTTCAGACATCCTCCATGAAAGTATCACCGAAATGAGCAAGATAGCTTTCATCATTGAAATCATCCCCTTCTTCATCTTCTTCCATTATAACCCCTCTTTCTCCATGCTTGGTCCAACAATTATAGCTTGGCATGAAACCGTGCCGAAGCAGGTGCATGTGAACATCTCTTGAGGAAGAGTAACCCTTCCGATTCTTACATTTAACACATGGACAGATAACAAAACCCCCCGCTTGTTCGCATTGGCCACTACGAGGAAATCTTTCAAACCCGCACCGAACTCGCCGGAGAGTCGGTTACCGTACATCCATTGTCGATTCATCTGCATTATTATAATATAAAATATATAATTAACCATCATGCATTTGTTAAACTAACTAGCTACAAACAATATAAATTAAACAATGAACTACACACACATGCACATTTTATCAACGACACATCAAAGGTTCAAGTTGCTAACCGCGATCGAGGAGGAAAAAATAAATGAGAAAGCTCAAGTGTGGCTCCAACACTTCATATCATGTTTGTTTCATGCTCTTGGGGCATTTCATCAAACACCTTATGTGCATAAGAGGAACCAAAAGCAAACCTAACACCCACTTGTGAAGCTTGTGAAGAGAATGGCACCAAATGGCTAAGTGTTGGCTGCTGGATGGGTATATATAGGGGAGGGGCTTTAGTCGCGGTTGGCCTGGCCAACCGCGACTAAAAGCCTTCGGGCACCTTTAGTCGCGGTTGGCCTGGCCAACCGCGACTAAAGACCCCCCACGTGCACCGGCTGGCCACCGTGCGCCCTGGGCCCAGGCCTTTGGTCGCGGTTCTCCTCCCGAACCGCGACTAAAGGTACCATTAGTCGCGGTTCCTTTACCTTCGCGACTTATGGGGCTTCCCGGAAGCCTGTTTTTCCACCAGTGTTATGATGACAATTAAGATCAAAAATCGGTGCCTAGGATTCAGTGCACGGGAGCAATCAAGAGCAGAGAGGTGAGGTAGTGAACAAAAGCTGCATTCTGTTAGAACATGAACAAAGCTATTGTGTAGCCATTATGTTAGAACATGGACAAAGCTATTGTGTTGGACGCCCGTAACCCAAAAGCTGCATACACACAAGCTAGCATGCAAATTACACCGATAAAAAGAGAAATTTGCCCTAGCCATGAATTATGCATCCAATGCAATGTGCAATAGCCGTCCTAGGCTAAGGGTCCAACGAGGCATGTCTATCAAGGGAAAGGGCAAGAGATGATGGATGGATTGACTGCTAAAAACAGAAATAAAGCAATGTCGCCCCTTCTCGGATAGTTGTATTGCTCGACTTCCCTAATATGTGTGTTCACTCTGTTGTGACGCACCCCTCGCTCAACGCCTTATCTCAAGTTAATTATTGGCTTTCGTGTTCCCGATGAGTAAGGACACCTTAAGAAGATCCATCCAAACTCTCAGGACCAAAAATTTAAGATCATAATCCTTCCATTATTCATTAGCCTTTCTTGCATACTTTGAACTTCTATGATTTATCATTGGATGCAAGTGGGGTTGGCGACTTGGCTTCTATTTTGCCTCACGATAACAATTAAGTAAATTAATACTACTATTTATCTGTTTTTTTGGATTCGTATTTTTTTGTAGATTTGAAGATTTTTGTAATAATTCATAATGTGTAATCAGAAAAAAAATGAACAATACATATTTTTGGACTTGTTGCAAAATCCAATAATCAAGAGAGATTCATTTTTTAGCATTTAAAATAATTTATTTAGTTACATACCTATTATGAGGTAATATCGTGAAAAATAATATGGCTATGTGCATCTGCAAATTGCAAAGACAGAAAGGTATATATGAACTTCTTTTCTAAAAAAATATCTAATTTAGGTTACTAGCCATATGCAATAGTATGTTTTACTAACTAGTCTTGAGTTTTGACGATAGGAACCATTTATCCTGGCTTCGGCCCTCTCCAACCCGACACCCCCATTGATTGTAAGCTTATTATTTTCTCATGTCTTTACAACCCCAGCACGTGTGGAGCTCCGTCTTTGATCATGACAATGAATTCTTCGATGTGATAACAGTAGGCATCAACATGAGATGGAGCACTATCACGACCTTCTCCTCTAAGTCGCTACTGTAGACTTCTTCATGGTTAATCCCGCTAGCTAGAGACTTTTTGGTTGCCTACATCGATACATATTTTATGTGATATGTACCATATCTCTCGGTTGCGCGTGCTAATACATATTTCTCGTCAGATATCGCACCTAAATATCTATTTGGGGCTTACACGGTTAGTTTACCCATTTCTATTCCACGGGCTCTTGTCAAAACACTTCAATAGTTCGTGTTGTAGAACCCTCTACCAAGATATGTAAGCATACTGCAATAGGAAAACATAGCATATACTCACATAGTATGATACATCTAAGGGGCACAATATCGAGAAATGTCGTTTTGTCAAGCTTTTTTGTTTGTTTACATTTAGATGTGCCCAATTCAGTTTACCGAGCCATTCTTTTATATATTTTAAACTCTTTTCCAACAAATTAACACAAATTAACCCGAAATATTATGATTCCACTTTAATATGGGTGTATTGGAAACTAAATAAATATTGAACTAACGTAATCATGGACATTGTATACCCATCTATAAATAAGTAAAAATGTTTAATATAAATACGAGATTTTGACACTACGATTTTGTTAATTCTCTCCCGTTATAAGCATATATCGAGTGGAAGTCCATATTGGATATGAGTCCATAAACACATGGGTTAGTATATCACGTAGACACTGCCACGAAATTAACTTATGCGCTCTGTTCGAGGGTCTGCCTTTCTGTATCATCAACATTGCTCCTGTTGTGTCTATGAAGTCGCCGACATTGCCCGGAGGTGCCGCAGTTACAACTGGTGTTGATTTGCGCTGGTAATTGTGGATGGTGGTGGCAGGTGAATTTCACTTCTTGGCCCCTGCACATACCCCCTGTTTGTTGCTTGCGTGTTGGTGTTTTCTGCGTATCTTCGCAAAGCTTGAAAAGCTCGGCAGTCCTTCTGAAGATGACCTGAGACTATCTCTTTCCCTCATTGTCGAGGTAGAAGTGCATCTGGTATGGTCCGTGCAACAAATCTTCGGTAACATGTTGTATGGCCTTGGGAACCTAGGCCGGTTATTTGCTGGAACTCGGCGCATCTCTATGATCGTTGCGCTGGTCATTGTTCCGCTGGTAATCATCCCAATGATTTTCTCCACTATTTCCTCGGAAGCCGGCTGCCACTTGGCTGGGGCCGTCATAATCTGTGAAGTGTCGAAAACGTCGCCTATTTTGATTGTTATTTCTGTTGCGATCCTCTTCGGGTGACCTCTGCCGTTTGTTATGAACAACATCTTCCCCGTCAGCCCAGCGATTCGCTATCTCCATTAGGTCAGTTATTGTTCTTGGATTGGATCTTCCCAATTCCTCGATTAGATCTCTTCTTCGGATTCCTGCAACAAACGTGTCGATTGCTCTTTCATCTGACACGTTCTCAGCCAATTTTTTTATGATGCTCCGCCTCTGGATGTACATCCTCATTGATTCGTCCGACTTCTGCCTGTAGGTCCTTAGCTGTTCTATTGACGCAGGTTTCTTGCACGTGGAACGGAAATTCCTCACGAACAAGTCCTCGAAAGTTTCCCAGCTGTCGATGGATCCTTCCGATAGCTTCTTCATCCAAGATCTTGCGGCTCCATGAGGTGGACCTGAATGCTCTGCATGGCTATTGCTCTGGTTCCGCCCATCAGCTTCACTGTCTCTAAGTAGTCAACTAGCCAATCCTCGGGATCTTGCAATCCATCGAATTTTTTGTAGCTGTCAGGTAACTTGAAGCTAGAAGGTACTTTGCTTTTGCGAACTCGTCGAGTGAAGCAAGGGAGCCCGCATAAATCATCCTCACTAACTTGCGGTTAATGTCGACTCTCTCGTGTTCTGTTTTCACGGTCCCTCTCCTGTCGTGCTCTGTCGACTCGTGTTTGCGTCACTGTGTTTCTCGTGTCACCTTCTCGTGGAGGATCTCGCGCCGCCACCGTAGTGTGTCGAGAACTATTTTGCCTTGGACTATTTCTTCGTGGAGCACTTTCGGGTTGAGGTGTACTCGAACCTGCTATTGTTGTCCCCATAACACCGATTCCTGCCATAGCCATCTGGTACAGTGCTTCCTTGGGATCTCCCGGAGGTGGTTTAGATGCCAATATGAAGGCATGTGTCGCCATATAACCTGCTTCCGGCATTTTTGGGATGATGTGCCCTCTCGTGTCTATCGACATAAAGGACATGTCGAGGTTTTGGATCAGGTTTTCTCGTTCATGCTCGGGCACATTTGCCTATCGCGATCTGTTTCTTCCATGGGCGTCTCTATGACTATCGCCCGAAGTTCCTGATTGCCGACTCAGGTTGGCCCTGCGCACTTGACGCAGAAGTTGCAGCTCTTCTTTCGTCGAGTAACTTTCTTTGTTTTTCTAACTCTCGCTCAACAGGAGAGAGTTTATATTGATGTGCTTGCAACGCCTCCGGTGTAGCCGTGGTAGTCATCGGCTCTGTACCGTTCATGGCTCACTGAGCTCTATCCCAAGCTGTTTGCGGCAGCTGTATTTTTTCTCGCGGCGTGGCCCCGATGTATTTGTTTTCTGTTCCACATGTGAGATCTACGAGATCGATGTATGGATTGCCCAAATCATCGAAAGCTTCCGACGCTTCGTCCTCCTGGCGACTTGCTTCCCCGATTGCGCAGATTTCGTGATATGTTGTAGTTTTGTTATCATCATCTTCAGGGTCGGTGACACCCTTCATATAGATCGGCGAAGACCTCCCTAATAGAAGTAGATTTGTCGATGAAGTCGAAGTTGGTGAGGCCGACGTTGTTGATGCTCTCTGAGTCGCTACCCAGATCAGAATCTGTGAACGACCCGAAAGTCATGTCGCCGAATAGATCGGCGAGTCCCTCGCCGACGGCGGGCTTGGTGAAGCTTGGTGGCGAAACCTCCTCGTCGCCTGACTCCATTGATGATGCTGATTATCCCGAGAAATCGGAATCGGCCGCTAACGGTCCCGAAAAAATCGGTACCGCGAGGCAATGCGATCCTTCTTTCCCGACGAGGAAGCGGAAACTCCCAAACGTCATCTTCGTCGACTCCTCCAGATCGGCATATGCATGCAAACGGGCGGGAGGGTGAGGAACAAAATCGTCGAGATCAGGTTGTATCCGTTTACCTCCGTCCATCGCATTGCTTGTCGTTGATGATGTTGACGATGCCATCGAGATCACCTCCTTGCAGCCTCCAATTCCCACAGACGGCGCCAATTGATAAGGGATTAACTTGCCAATGCCTACAGATTATAGACTTAGGGTTTCGTAAAAAGTAAAGGGCAAGTAGATCTCCTGGTGCATAAGTAGATTGCCTAGCCCTTTCCATCAGTTCGGACTTTTGGTTCAAGTGGCTAGTGCATGAAGCTTAACATGGTACCAGAGCTCCAAGTCTCGAGTTCAAATCCTGGCTTTCACAATTTATTCTAAATTCCCCGCAGCCTCCTGCCGCGCCCGGCCACCCGCTGCCTCTTTGCCTCTCTACACTGTTGACTTGTCATCTCGTCTTCCCGTAAGTAGATTGCCTAGCCCTTTCCATCAGTTCGTACTTTTGGTTCAAGTGGCTAGTGCATGAAGCTTAACATGGTATCAGAGCCCCATGTCTCAAGTTCAAATCCTGGCTTTCACAATTTATTCTAAATTCCCCGCATCCTCATGCCGCACCCGGCCTCCCGCTGCCTCTTTGCCTCTCTACACGTGTTGACTTATCTTCTCGTCTTCCCGTCACATGTGAGAGGGGGTGTTGAAGTGTATAAGTAGATTGCCTAGCCCTTTCCATCAGTTCAGACTTTTGGTTCAAGTGACTAGTGCATGAAGCTTAACACCCGCGTCGTTTTCGATGCGAACCGCCACGTCCCCTCGCTGACAAGACGCCCCCACCCATGAAAACCGTCGTTACGCGAGGCGCCGGCGCGCCTGATTCGCGCCCTTGGTGAAGGAGCCGGCACGGGGTTGCCGGCGATTCTATTGGGCTGCAAAATTGGCCGACGCCGTTTGGGCGCGCCGGTACGAGTCCATTTTCATCCTAGCCCCCAAATTGCTATCGGGGCCGCTGGTGAAGATGCTCTAAGCACAGCTACGACAATTTTAAAAAAGAAACGAAAGAGCCGGACAGCTTTTACTCCGAGCCTCTGATTAAGCTTAATGTACCTCACCCGCATGCATCAAGAAGAGAAATGGAAAAGTGAGATCGTACTCTCGCACAAGGCACAACAGACTACATCTAGAGCGCGAGCAATATGATGTCGACTGCCTTTCTGATTGCCGAACCTTCTCGTACCAACATGACCGTCGGTTCCTACCTTTCTGGTTGCCACTGTTCGCTGGGTTGCCGTCCAGGAGCTTTTCGCTCCATTTCTGTCGTTCCCATAAGCACCTAGTTAAGCTGTCCAAAACTAGCGGTTGCCGTTGCACAATCAAACTGATCTTCGTGGTCTGCTCTGAATTTTGTACAGCCTCTAGGTCTGGTCTCACCATTAGTACACGTGACAGTAAAGGTCCCCGATCGCCAACACTTTTCCCCGTAAGATAAAAAAAAGTTTATATTGAAAGTGGTTGAAGATAGCCTGCTTGTTTCCAATCCCGTGGCATGGTGATTTGGACATGTCATTGTCGAAGCATCTGATTCGACTGCTACCACGTGTCCCCGAGCCGACCTCCACCGGTGGATACGGCACTCTGAGAGAGACCTGTTGTGCAACTGATCGAAAAGGAATTTCAGAAAGCTAGATGTGGAGGTGGCCGCGCGCAGAATGGTTGGCGGGTCTTGGCTGTCGTGCCAGCCACTGTTCGGTAGCCCTGGTCCACCAAATCCGACGTACGCCCAACCCGAATTCCCTTTTTCTACATGCAAACAGACATAGTACGGGCCTACACTACACCAGGATTACGATCGACACAAGTGGTCAAGCCGTGAAACAATCTCCAAATTAACAAACTTCAAGATCTCAGGACCCACGTGTAATTTTATAGTTATTTTTCTATTCTAAGTTATACTATGTGATTTTTTTTAGTAAAATTACATACTCCCCCCATCAAAAAAATGTTATGATTTTTTTAGACATGGATGTATGCATATAGGTACACTTGTTTTTTGACGGAGCTAAATTAGATTTTCCTACTCTAAATTGTACTATGTGAAATTTTGAGTAATATCAAGGACCTCCGATTACAGGGCCTCGTCCTTAGAGTGAGATGGTTCTGGCTTAGACGCACGGATCCGGGGAGGCCATGGCATGGCCTACCGGGGCTAAATGACCCAGAGGCTGAAGGAGTTTTCGCAGTCTGGCACAGTTTTCGGTGGGAGATGGGCGTCTCACCTACTTCTGGAGGGATCGATGGATTAGCGGCTTCACAGCTGAGGAGTTGGCGCCGGAGGTTTTTGCCAGGGTCCCTACCAGGAGGAGGAACATTCGTCTCGTAGCGGACGCTTTGCAGGAGGATGGATGGATATATGACATACAAGGAGATGACCGCTGAGCTTTGGATGCAATGTCTGAGATTGTGGGAGGCTGTCGATGAGGTAGAGAAGGACAATACGAGACCCGATAGAATCACTTGGAAAGGAGTGGAATCGGGAACCTACACGGCGAAGGGCACGTACAAGATGCTGTGTATGGGAGGCATTAGTTGGAGCATGAGTGAGCCGGTGTGGGGTTCTTTCTCCCCCATGAAATGCAAGGTGTTTGCATGGCTGACCCTGAGATATAGGTTGTGGACCTCGGACAGAAGAGCGAGGCATGGGCACCAGGAGCATCCGGATACGTGCTATACATGTCTACAGGAGGAGGACAACGTTGATCATATTTTTACCTTATGCCCTTATGCGAGACAGGTGTGGTGCAGCGTCTTACGGAGTGCGAACCTACATATTGCGGACCCTGGGTTCACGGGGAACCTTCAGCGTTGGTGGACGGAGGCCCGCAAGCGAGTGCGGAGGATCGACAGGAAGCGCTTTGACTCCATGTTCATCAGCACGGCATGGACGCTTTGGAAGCAAGCAGAGGAACGCGAGGGCTTTTGGGAATGAGAGGGAGCAGAAAACGGTAGACCAGATGCTAGGGCAGATTAGAGATGAGTTCCACCTCTGGGAGAGGGCCAAGAGAGGAGGGAGGCTAGATGTAGCGAGAGAGTAGGCCTAGGCGGAGGGAGGTGGTGTGCGTGTGTCCCAGCACTATGTGCTCTCTTGTAAAATGATTGCTTCTTCTTCTATAAAGATAAGGCATGTGCTTTGCGTGCTCTCGAAAAAAAAAATTAGACACGGATGCATGCATATAGACACACTTGTTTTTTGAGGGAGCTAATACTAAATTAGATTTGTACATGAAAAAGAATATAAGGTTTTTTTTGGAAAACATTAAGCTTTTTTGGAAAATCCCACTCCGCTGCCTACTGCTCCATGCACCCTGTTTATTTAAGTTATCATGTAGGCAATGTTTTTGTTTCATAAAGCTAGCTAAAATGCCGATAAATAACTTTGCAACGTGTGAGCGCTGGGTTGCTGAATCCTACGCAAACGAGGCCTGGTCAAGCACATGCAGCCATGACCTCCGCCTAGAAAAAGGAGTCTGGTTGTGTTCCAGACTTGCAGGCTGTTGAAAACAGGCTCGTGGGTCGTGGCTGTAAGTCCAAGACAGAATATTTTTTTTTTTTGAACAAAGGGGCTCAGTCCCGAAGGACCGAGAGTCTCATTATAAGTCAACACTGGTACATTTTACAGATAAGGCAACAGGAAATGTAGAAATTACACACCAGCCCTTACAACTTGCACCTAGGACCCTAAGAAGAATAAGAGGAACGCAATTGGATCCTGCTCCTTCTCCAGTGTGACTGATCCAGAGCTCGATGCAGCCAACCTCGACGTCGCCGGGGACTACGCCACTTGGGACGGGGAGGCGGGAGCCTGCTGCACCGTAGCTGAGAGGCCTCCGCAATGGCATGACAGCCCTGGAGGTTGAAGATGACTTTTGGACGCCGGCCGGAAGAAACCATCGCCGACGTCGAAGGCGGGAGCGGTCGCCCTTCGACCATGATGGACGACGACGAGAAGAACGCCGCCGTGAGAGCGCTCCCTGGAGAAGCACTGCTGCTCCCCTGGTGCGAGTCCAACCGCATGCGCACACAGACTCGATGCTTCCCTTTCCCCTCGTCACCAAGACGAGTTGCAAGGGCAACAACAAAATCTGCACCGCCGCCGCCAGAATCGCGAAAATCGAGCTTATTGAAGCAATCGCCTTCAGATCCGTTCCTCCTACTTGTCGCCCACCATGGACGTACGCCGAGAAGGAGCTTCTCCAAGCTGTGACCACCGCCCGTGAGCAGCCACAGCAGGCGAAGGGAAAGAGGAGACGGCATAGCGCCAAACTGCACATAGGCAAACAACCTCCCCACTAGGGATACTCTAAACCTACAACTACTATTTACAGGGAACCGACCACCTACTCCATCTTCTCGCCGGCCGGCCGCGCCGCCGGAAAGAGAGAAGGAGAGGGGCGGAGGCGGTCTTCTGGAGGCGACTCTCAACAGAGGCACTCAGGGGGCAAGACAGAATATGCCATATTCCAAAAATTGCTAATGGCCCAGCCGAAGGTCCGCCAGTGAGCAGAAATGTCTTTGTCCCGGGAATCCGGGATATCTCGTGCACGTGGTTGTCCTCCGATTCTCTTTGTTTTCTACTTTTAAAAAACGTGCTACAAGTAACATCAGGTTAGGTTTGGTTATGTTTTGAAAATTTAAAACGCAATTTTTTTTTGGAGCAACCGGCAGGAGCTATGCCTTTTCATGAAAAGAGGGAAATTTGGCCAGTTTATAAGGGAAACTGGCCGAAAACCGATACAAACACAACACCGTGTCCGGTTTATAAGGAAAACCAGACAAGAGAAAAACCACACACGACACAGTTTTTCTGGGAAAACCGGCGAAAACCCGCACACCTGGCCACACGACCTGGATAAACCAGGCCTGGAGCGCCGCCGAATGGCACCAGCACGACGGCAACAGCGAGCGCCGCGACTGCCCGATCCACGTCCCTGGAAAGGAAGTCAGAGCCGAGAGAGAGACGGCTAGGCCTTTCAAACTTCGAGAGGTGAGGAAGGGCGCAAAGCAAGCCAGCGGCACTCGCGCACCGACGGAACACGAAAACGTCGACCCAAGACGCAGTCAGGCATTGCCGGAGGTGGCTCCCAAACATTCCAAAAAATGACGCCTCCAAGGAGGTCACGACGTCCAGAGACGCCGCTGTCATTCAATCCAGCGCAGCGAGATTTGGGTTTTCACCCCGGAATGATAGGCGGAGGTGTGTGAGGACTCCACGGCCAACGCCTCCAAGGAGGAGAATGGCGCCCTCGAGCGTCGTCGTTGCCGGCACCGACCGAGTCGGGCAAGACTTTCGTCCGGAGACCTACAACACCGCCACTGTCAAAGACAGCCCAAACCCCGGACGAGCACAAACCACCGCAACAGGGGCGCCGCCCACGCCACGGAGACATGCCCTGCCGCCCACACAGCCAGGGCATATCATCAACACGCCTTGTTTCCGGAGCCGCCGCTCCGGCCTCCACGCACGGTAGCTAGCTCCTCATGCCAACTTACCGCCGTCCCCGGGACGATGCGGAACAAACACCCAGTCCTCCAAAACGCCGCGCCGCCGCGCCGCCGTCCATGCGCCATGGCGCACCTCTGCCATGGGCTTGCAGGTGCCAGCAATGGCAGCCTGCCACACGCGGTGGCCCACCACGGCCACCGGGACACCGACGAAGCTGGGAGCAGCCTCCACGCGACCGCCGCGCTGAGACACCCCGAGATCCGCCGTCCTCCGCGCAACCTCCGTGCCGAGGCGAAGCCGGCCGCCCCAAACCCTCCACCACCGCGTCCCCGGGGCCGCCGCCCCGGCATGCTAGCGCCGGCGAGCACCAACCCCGAGCAGGCCCAGATCGGGCCCTCCCAGGCCCAGATCCAGCCCCGGCCACGCCACCGAGCAGCAGCCACGCCGAGGGGCCGGCGCTAGCGCCAGCCGCGCAGCCCAGCGCGTGCTTGCCGATGCAGAGATCCCCAACCGCCGCCGTCGCTAACCGCCGTCGTCCGGCCGCCGCGGGAGGCGGAGCGAACGGAAGCGGGTCGCCGGTCGGCCACGCGTTCACCGCGGGACTCCCCCAACCACCTTCGGCGGCGAGGGCCGCCGCCACCGCGGCCAGGCTAGCGGCAGCGGCCGGAAGAAGGAGGGTGTCCTAGGGGCCGGCGGCGGCTCGGGTGAGGTTCCCCCGAGTCGCCCGCTGCGGGCGACGCTTCTTCAATTTAAAACGCAATGATTCGCGACAAAACCGAATATTTTCATGCACGAGACGTCCCATGCACTGACTGCTGTCAACCTTGTAGTTACGACTAATAAATACATACACGTAAGCTTTGAGCATCAAATGTTAAAAGACTAAATGAAAGGAAATAATGCACCAAACACAAGTACACAACCATAGTACTTTCTGTGACGGTCATTTATGGCTTTCCGTCTGCGGTGTTTTCACCAGGGAGGCCGTGGGGAAAATGTCGTATTTTTTTTTCGGGCGCAAGCGATCTTCTCTGCACCGCACACGGAAGCAGGTCTTCCATGTGCGACTGGGGGCCTTATATAGCCCGTTTGTACCAGCGAATGACCATCAAACAGTATATCCTCACATGAAAATATTTATTCAAGCAAAGACTAAATGAAAGGAAATATCAAACACAACCATATATTTCCAAAACAAAACTATTTCTCAAATCAAAGACTAAATGAAAGAAAACATAAAGATCAAATGTTGATTCCTAACTAAAACCAAAACAAACATGAAGATGACATCTATTTAATTACTTATTCTGCTCATTTGGGATCAAATTCACCCTAGGTCTTTGAGAAGTTCTCATCAGGAAACTCTCCAACCAATCGCTCTGAACGTCGAGCAGAAGTACATAATCTCCTTGAAAGGATGGAACCCTAGGATGTAGATGCCACCAAGATAGTTTTCATCCTCTTCTTCGATATCAACAGAGTCGTTCTCATCAGAATTCCACCAGTAATATTCCTCCACTGCTACATGCTGCTCTTGGTTGCCATCTTCATTGATGTCGTTGTCCACCGCCGGTGGCCCTTGGTCGTTGTTGTTACCATTCTCGTTGTAGCCATCTTCATTGATGCCATTGTCCTCCTCCGTCGGTGCCTCTTGGTCACCATTGTTGTCATCTTCATTGAAGTTGTTGTCCTCCTCTAGAACCCAAGGCCTGTCGATCTGCTTACCGTAACTCATACATGACACGGCTAGCACACCGGTGGTCTGCAGATCATTTTCATGCTTCAGCACCCACTTTGACCGACCACACGCATGTTGAGGATTTAAACATGAAGATCGTATTGTTAGGTTGATCTCTCCCGAGTGGGCCCAACGGCCCAACGGCCCACCGGGCCCCTTTGACCTGCGCCCTGATCGGGGGCGCCCAACCCGTTATGGTTGGTGCCCCCTGTCGCCAGCGCTATAAAGAGACGTGGGGGGTGGCGGCTCGTAGTACGAGGTTCACCTGCGTTGCCTACGCCCCACCGACACCACCTACCGATCTAGGTCTAGCGCTGTGCCGACGGGAAGCTCCGCCGCCACCACTGCCTCGACCTCACACCATCGCCATCGCCACCATGTCGACATTCTCAGGTTCCTCCTCAAAGGGAGAAGGTATGTCTCTCTGTCACTCTCGTTCCCTTTATCATGAACAGAACTTGCACATTACGTTACAGAGATGGTAGTGCCCGGCATAGGATCTGCACCTAGATTGATCCAGGTATAACACGTACCACTCGCGGACTGCCGCGAAGTAGAACCCCCTTCTCAGATTTCGCGAGATAGCAGCGTATAAGTTTCCCATCTGCGACTCTTGTCGGCGTTTTGATGACTTGGTAGAGATTGCGTTCCAAAGAGAACCTGCAAATGGAGCACCAATCACAGTGGTGTTCAGACTTCAGAACACAGGAGCCCACTGCAGTTAACAATGCAGCTGGAATTGTTCCTGGTAATGCATCGAGCATGCAACATAGCAAAATTTAGCCGACTATGCAGAGTGTGCACGCAGAAACTAATTTTAAGAGGAACACTAAACCACCTACAGTAATTAATAATTAACAAGATCTATCATGGATTATGGCAACTGAAAACATGATGCGCTTGAGAGTAAAATGCAATGCCTAATTACCTCATGATGTAGGCGCCTCGGCAGTGCACATACAGATCTCCTTGCCAATACGTTGCGAGGCGGTGTAGCGCACCGAACAGCTCCGGTTCATCGGGATCCAGCCGCACGTCGGCCACCGTTCCGGCGGCTTCTCCAAGACGAACAAGAGCACACGCTCCTCCCACCGCCCGGTCCTCGACGAGAACACGTGCACCATGTGCTGCGACGGCGGCCACTCCATCGAGCCATACGGGTCCTCGGGCTCAGGTTCGGCGTCCTCCGCCGCGCACGGCTGTTCCGACGCCGATCCTGTTGAAGAGACGCCGCCATCTCGAACGGACGTCGACGGTGGAGTGGTCGCGGCGGGCGTCTTCGGCTTCTCCGGGTCCGGCACGGAGGGGATAAGGACCACCTCGTAGTGGCGGGAGCGGGACACGACGGGCTTGAACCTCGAAGACGAGGTGCATCAAAGAATCCCTAGCCCGCGCGTGCGGCGGCAGGCGCGCTCACCGCCTCGTGGCCGGGTTGACGATGTGGAAGTCAAGGCCGTCGTCGTAGAGCACGAGGTCGTAGCAGTGGTCGCGCACGGCGCTCCACCTGCCGCGCGCGGTCGTCGACGGCCACCGCGTCGAACAGAAAACTGTGGTGGTCGCCGACGGGGCTCCAGTGGCCGGGGCTACCGCCGGGGAGGTTGCAGCCCAACGACCTGCTCGCCAACGTAGTCTGGCGCCTCCCGCCACGTGACCTCGCGGCGGGGAGGTGCGTGAGCAGCGGGTGGCGCGCCGTCGTCGACTCCTACTGGCTTCTTCACCCGTACGTCCTCCCGATATGATGGTGGTGGACGGCATCTTCGTCCACTACATCGACTACTGCGCCGATAGCACCTCCTCGTCCGCGGTCCGCCCCGGCTCTTGGGCAACGCCGCCGCAGTTTCCTCCATCTCCATCGTAGAGTGAGCTTGCGCCGGCGCGGCCTCAGTGCTTGGTTAGTTAAGATCGTCTTTCCCGTGCGAGTGTGACCCGCCATATTTGCCGTATCCGGCGACCGATCCGGTGCGGGCGATCGGTCGTGCCTCTGACGCGTGCCCTCCCCTAACTTGGCCCACCTTTTTCTGGCCCACTAGCTGTCCGCTTGATTGCCCAGCTCGTAACTTGGCCCAAGCCAGTTTTGCTAAAAAAAAATCTAGATAGAGGCCTGCAACGTTGCTGCTTCATTTCTTGTTAGCTTCTTTATTTTTGCTGGAACCACATGATTTTATTGTGGTAATCGTTTGTTATTTTATTAAAATAGATTATGTTTTGTTGTTGTAAATGAAACTGGAGCAAAAAATTGCTGGTACAAACACATGGTTTTTTGTTGTATTTGTTTAAGATTTTTATTAACATATTTGGTGATTTTTGTTGTAAATCATTGTCAAACAAAAAATTGTTAATTATTTATTTATGGCATTGCTTTTTTTAAATAATTTTAATGTAATAGTTCGTGATTTTTGTAAATATTTATGAAATTTTTTGTTGTGAAGGAACCTAGAGCAAATATTGATAAATAATTATATTATTGTAATAGTCTGTGATTTTTGTAAATATTTATAGAAATTTTTGTTGTGAAGGAACCTAGAGAAAATATTGTTCAAAAAATTATATTATTGTAATAGTCTGTGATTTTTGTAAATATTTATATTAATTTTTGTTGTGAAGGAACCTAGAGCAAAAAATTGTTGTTACCCACTTATATTTGTAGCATTACTTTTTAAAAATATTGGGATGATTTTGTTGCAAATGGGGTGAATTTTTCGTACGCGGGGGTGATGATTTTTGTTGTAATCGTCTCTGGTACGCGGGGGTGAGGACTTTTGTTGTAATAGTCTCTGGTACACGCTAATATCTTCACGGTGGCATTTTGACGCAAATATTTGGATGGTCAGGGCCGAAGTAGTATAACCCTACAGTTTTAGTGAAGTGCACCTAGACCGCGGGTTGATTTTAGAAAATTAGAGGGGGTAAATGCAAATATCGCTGTGGCTGTTTTTGGACGTCGGATCGGGATCCAATGGCGCGGAGGGCAACCGATTTTTCTGCCAGATCGAGCGACCGAGGGCTAGCGTTCGCCATTTAAATATGACGGTTGCAGATAGGATCAAGTGCGTGATTTTAGCGATCGAATTTGACTGGCGACAACTTGGTCAACGTTACACTCGGCCTAGGAGCGCTACGGGGACACGAGGAGGGCCGGTCCAAGAAGATATGCTTCACTTTGGGATAGAGATTTTTACTAGTGATCTCTATTTTAAAAAGTAATAAAAAATCACATTTCTAAGTTTTAGAAAAATCTGAAAATAAATTATGATGTAGCCAGTATTGTATTCCACAAACGTGTATATTTTCAGCTGGAAATAATTCGTATTTTGGGCTACACAAAAATAACAAATATGTGGATCTGAGTATAGTGATTCAAATCTTCAAAAAGAAATCAGACTTTGTCATTTTTGTGTAGCTCGGTAAAAAAATATATTTGTAATTACGATTTTGTACGTTAGTGTGATACATCATCAGCTCCTTTTAGAGTTTTGTTACATAACTTTTGTACACACATAATCTAATTTTCAAATTTTTAAATACGATGAGAGCGCTGGTGCCCAAGATCCAAAATGACTTTTCGCCACTTTGCCATTTTCAAGTTCCTGTTTTCTTTTCTATTTTTTCTCTATCAATATTTTTATCTTCTTATTTCTTTTATATAAAATCCTTCTCAAATTTCTAAAATCATGAATGTGATTATCTAAATTATCTTTCTACATGAACGTGTATTTTCCATTTTCTTTATTTTCCCTTTTTTCCTTTTATCAAATTCTGTTTTATGGATAAATTAAATCTATTGAAAATGTATGAACAAGTATTTAATGTACTCTCTCTGTGTCTAAAAAAAGCTTCGCAACTTTTTCTAGCTACGAATAGTCTATAGCTAAACCATATCTATATATCTCCATATCACTACAAGAGAATTTGCATGTAGAGACACTATTTTGGTCCCGTAGAGACACATAAATTGCTCCTACATAGTTATAGAGGCACTTTCCATATTGTCTCAAAACTGTCACTACGGGCGGTGTCTCTATGTGGTAAGGACAATAGTAATAATGTCTCTACATTTTAGAAGACATAAAAGAGGCATTATATTGTATCTCTAGAGTAAATAAATGAAAATAAACCATGTGAAAAGTGATACTCGAACTCATGACCTTAGTGATTAAGACTTATACCATTAACCATCTCATCCTTTCACAAGTATATGTTGATACTTGGAACAAATTTCTAATTAGTATTGTCCACCATGACCCAAACATAGAACAAATGTCTCTAGAGAACAAGTAAAATGCCTCAAACATTGTCTCTAGATAAAAATTAAAGACATAGAACGAAGTGTCTCACGGGTTGCCTCTTGATAACTTATTTGTGACACTTTGGAGTGTCTCATTAGTTGTCTATAGAATGAAAACTGCAACCCCTTACAGAAATGTCTCAACTAACGTCTCTACATATGAGACTGTTTCTGAAGTGTCTCAAAAAGTGCCACTACAACATACAAAGTGTCTTAATGTGATTTTTAAAGAGGCAAAGTAGGAAGTGTCTCTAGTAAAATGTCTCTATGGAAGGTTTTTCTTGTAGTGTATCTAGATGAAGTTCAGAAGATTTTTTAGGAACAGAGGGAGTATGATTTATATGAAAATTAATAATTTATAAATATAATTTTGTGTGTATTAATATTATTTTACAAATAGGTAAATGTAATTTTGCATGCATAACATATAGCTAGGTGTTTTACACGTGAGAGAGTAGATGTCGCAGCCACAGGAATCATATTGGTTCCCTCGCCTCCAGTAATCGTACGTCTTGGCGCTGCAAGGTGAGGGAACCTCATGTTCCTCCAGTTACATCTAAAAGTCTTTAGTCGAATGCATTTTAGGGTCTTTCTCGAAAATGCTATGGCACTGGGTGCGATGCCATCCAAAATATAAGTACTCTAGTTGACTAGTTCTTCCCCTACTTTGGTGGCACCTTACCGGGTGGTGCTATGGATTTGGTTTGTCAGGTATCCTGGATTTGGGTTTGTGTCCTCGCAGCACCAATCATATGGATCAGTTGAGTTTATCTTCGTATGTTCTGCTGCTATTGTTGGTATGATGTTTTATAGGTTGTCATCCCCGGCTCAGGCAAGTTCAACCCTAAAGGCTTCTCATATTTTTGACTGGGCGACTCAAGGAGCCTTGTGAAGGTAGTCAATTTTTTACAAGTGTAAGAGTGACTACGTCGTTGCTCCAGTCTGATTCCAATGATTTACCAGAATCTTGGAGGATTTTGTGTCTAGGTCATTGATGTCACGGAGAAGATTGATTCGAGAGATTCTATTTTAATTCTCAGTTATAGGAGTTACTTTATAGTTTCTTGAGTCTATGATTCAAATCATTTAGGTATAATGGTTGTCAAGTTTGAATAATATGTGGGACAAGGCGTTTTGGCTCATAGGTGTAGATACACCTATTAGGAAAAGTAAAATTTAAATTTATTTCAAAATGTTAAAAAAAAATCGAATAAAACCCCTCACCGTGCATCCAAACATCCTATGTTACCTCATAATTTTTTTGCGGGAAAAAAATATTTTATGTGATCTATATAAAAAAAAGACAAATAAATGTCTCTAAAAACTTTTTGGGAGCATCAGAAATTGTCTTTTTTGCACAGGCAATAGAAAATAATATTTTTTCGTGACACTTTGTGTGCAAGCATAGAATATATGGAAGTACACCCCGAATTTATTTTTGAAATTTTTAGACATTATGAAATATGGTTTTTTAAATAATAGGTGCATCTACACCTATGAGCCAAAATGGATTTCTGTAATATGTATTCCTAAAAAAAGAATTATTATGCATGCATATAAACATAAATTTTGAAGTACTTGGACATCTTATTCAATACACATGAACATAAATAGAACCCATATATCTTTCTTGAATTAAAATATTTAAAACACATTTCAAGATACTTTTAGTAAAATATTTTTCTATATTTATATATTAAAAAAGAACCCTTGTTAGCGGGTCGCCATGTTTGGCTTTCAAAACCACGGGCTAGTTTGAACATTCCCGTAAATTTTGACTCATATAGATAAAAGACATGCAGTTCTAAAAAAAAAATTGCGTTGGTGTTTTGTCCTATTGTGCCCCACGCGCACCTCACCTGGTGAGGTTGATCGCATGGCCCGCTTGATCATGCGAAATAGCCAACTTAGAACATCTACAGAGGACACACGTTAAAAGGCACTCGCGCGGCAAAAAAACATCAGTTTAGCGCTCGCGCGTGGGATAAAGCGGCTGCGCGCTGGCGAGATTTGACGCGCGCGGTATAAAACGGCACGCGCGACGTGTCGTCAACCGCTGCTCCGCCGCTGAAATCTCCCTCCCGCCACACGCCCTCTCACTTCCCACGCGAAGCACCACCG
This sequence comes from Lolium rigidum, assembly GCF_022539505.1. Lineage (NCBI taxonomy): Eukaryota > Viridiplantae > Streptophyta > Magnoliopsida > Poales > Poaceae > Lolium > Lolium rigidum. Next base: position 355,029,691 of record NC_061510.1, on the reverse strand, counting down.
ACGACACCGCGCCGCCACCATACCCCCCTCCCCCGGTGCAACTCCTCCGATTTCATCGGCGTGGGCGCTGCCCGAGCGGCACCTCCTATGCGGAGATCCGCGCCGGCGACGCTCGCCTCACCCTCGGTACGTCCGACACCGTCGAGCAGGCGGCCTGCGCCTACAACGCGGTGGCATGGCACCTCGAGCGCCCCGCCAGCAGCTCAACTTCAAGGACTGCGAGTCTCTCGCGGAGGCGAAATTTTTGCCTGGCTTCCACGGCCTCATCACCGCCGAGCGGCGCCTCCGCCGCAAGCAGCTTCAGCGCTGCCTCGCCATTGCACAGGTGAATGAACCCGCCATGGAGGCGTGGGCTGCCGCCTTCACGCAGGATGTCCTCGACGAGCGTGCCTTCCACGCGCAGAAGAAGGCGGAGCGCAGGACGGAGAAGGAGAGCATTCGCGTGCGCAAGCGGTTCATCGAGGCGCAGGAAGCCGGCCCGTCGACGATCGACGACAACGACGAATGTTTGACAGATTCGGACTTCAACTTCTTCGATTAGATGTTTGTATTGTATCCGTTTAATTGCCATTCTTGTCATAGTTTAATAAAACATATTTTAGTAGTATGTTTAATCTTATTTTCAATCAATATGTATGTAAAACTTGTTTTTGGAGCGGTATTTTAGCGCGTCTGGTAAAGCGTTGTTTCCGCGTTGTATTTTTTCGCGCTTCTGGAAAACATAGAGACGCGCCTGGACCCAAAGTAGCGAAAACCAGCGTTATATAAAAAAAATAGCGCCGAAAGTGCGCGCGTCTGTTGGAGATTCTTTTATGGGTAGGCTAAGGGAAAAATACATCAATGCTCATAGGTGCTAGGCACCCGGTGCATCTAAAACAATTCGTGCTAATTCAAAAAGAAAATTAAATGTTTTTGGGAACCAAAGATGATCAAGTATTGTACTTGTATAAAAATATTTTACGAGGAAATTATTATCACTGGATCTGTGGTAAAAAGATAAAATTAAACAAACACCATGTCCATGTACTATTCACGCTATGTTTGTCATAGACTTGTCTTTTCACTAGTAGAAAAACCCACCTTTAGTACCGGTTCCAAAGGGCCTTTAGTACCGGTTTTGGAACCGATACTAATTATCCGGTACTAAAGGGCCTTTAGTACCGGTTCCAAAGGGCCTTTAGTACCGGCTGCTGCGTCGATCTGTTTCTCCGTCCGCGTGCGAGGAGGGGCCGTCGAGGCAGCAGTGGACGGCAGGTAGATGATCTTGGAGGGCACCAAGAACGCCTTTTTCATAGTGGCTAAGCTTTTCTAGGGCAGGGGGCAATGGTCCCCTACTCTGAAAAATTTCTTAAAGATATTTATTTATGTTAAATTTATATATCTATATCTATACCTAATAATAAAGAAGCACTATACCCGCGCGTTGCTGCTAAACAACAAAAGATAGACTTAACTAATACTCACGTCGGCAATATGGTAACATGGATACCAATATGCTTCAGTCACAACATGTCCAAGCTAGGACACCAGGACATGCTAGGGTTGTAAAAGAATAAAAAAATCATCAAATTGACTGAATTCCTAAGCCAAATATTTCTTTTCATGTCTTAGGATGAATATCTTCTTAAAAAGAAAGGTTTAAAAGTTTTATAGATATTAGATTAAATTTTTCATGTGGTTGAAGAATTACAAATATGACTACTAAATATCACACGTCGGTCCTCGTCTCAGTACTCCAACAACCAAGTAAGACATCACTCATCTGCTTAAACATAAAAAAATCTCATGAATGGACAAGGTAAAATAAATCAATCTGCAACTTTAATTTATCGAGTAGCGGTCAAGACGCGAGACTCCTAGGGTTGTCAACTATGTCATAGCAAAATGTTTCATAAAATGTTCCTTAAAATACAACCAATTCATGCTTGACCCAAATATAATTTGCTAAATAATAGTGAACCGTACATGTGTTTTCTCTCAAAAGACATTAAATGATTAGTTTGTGATCCATTTATCTGTCACATTAAGCAACATAAGCATCTGATATATATGGTAGGAAGAGTGACCTTGTGGCAGTGACTATACCCTTTTTTCTGAAATTCTTCTCACCGTATACAAACAAAATGGGAAGAACACGACAACTTTATCACATAATGATGTGCCAATTGGCCATGATGTAGGATTGTAGGTATGCAGCTTCAGCCTCTCCACAATGTATTTCAGGTCAAAGCCAAACCTTAGTGATCGGGACTCCATCTTGAGGCGAAGTTTGTGCCCAGCTAGTCTTTAGGATATGCCATTTGCGGAACTTTTGCGTCGAGCTTGCAAGGGTGCTCTCTAAGAATTTGAGCCTCTCGATGATTTCGTTTGCTATCACAGACAATGATTAGCATTCCTTATGGCATTAGCTACCTTATTACACTCGCCCCGCACCCAAGGGCGAGTGTTCCTGCAGGGGTTCGACATCCACGCGTTCTTGTGCCACAAAGTTGGTTTCCTAGTAGGCCACGGCTTCCAGGCGGGCCCGGCGAGGTGGCAATGGAGAGGCAGTCCACCGGGAGAAGATGCAATTGGGCATCGGGGGTGGAATCTTTTCCAGCCCGCCCTTGGTCGCTCCATGTAGTCAGCAGGGGAAAAGTGTGTGCACAAACGAAGCAACAAGTTGTTGGTCGCTGCATCCGCCAACGAGTTTAAACCAACGATAAACGGAGTTGTGCCCGTCGTAGGAAGGGAGCCGAAATCCGTTAGTATTCCACTTCCACCATGGCTGTAGCCGGAAATTTATTTTAACTCCGATTTCCTATATGGATGCATGCTATGCAGCGTGAACGCTTGCTATTCCGCCAAGCATCCGTGAATCCACCATGTGCTTGCCGTTGGTGAGTGGAACTGCATCTGAATCGAATCTAGGAAGCCACGATCGTGGACGTACGGCCGGTAGGAGGATGTACGCGCTAATTTCTTTTCTTCTCCTCCGGTTTTCCAACCTTCGTTTTTCCCCTGTCCGGCAAACTCGTTGGGAAAACGCGTTCAAAACAAAAACGTCCATGATCGACTCTTGCCCACCGCAAAAAAAGGGAATCGAAGCATATAATGTACTACTATAAGATGATTGGGAGAAAAATGAACCGAAGCAAATTGGAAATCGTAGCCTAGAACGCGAATTTTTGACATATGGGTGCTATGCACTCTATAAAACCTAAAATTCGTGGTAATATTAAATATTGAAAAAATCTAAATTCTTCTGGAAACACAAGATGATCAAGTATTTTACTAGTATAAAAATGTTTGGGCTCCAAAGGATTTCCATGGTATCCTGGGTAAAAAAGACAAGTCTATGACAAACATAGCGTGAATAGTACATGGACATGGTGTTTGTTTAATTTTATCTTTTTACCACAGATCCAGTGATAATAATTTCCTCGTAAAATATTTTTATACAAGTACAATACTTGATCATCTTTGGTTCCAAAAACATTTTTTTTTTGAATTAGCACGAATTGTTTTAGATGCACCGGGTGCCTAGCACCTATGAGCATTGATGTATTTTTTCCTTAGCCTACCCATAAAAGAATCTCCAACAGACGCGCGCACTTTTGGCGCGCTATTTTTTTTTATATAAGGCTGGTTTTCGCTATTTTTGGGCCCAGGCGCGTCTCTAGGTTTTCTAGAAGCGCGAAAAATACAGCGCGGAAACAACGCTTTACCACGCTCTAAAATACAGCTCCAAAAACAAGTTTTACATGCATATTGATTGAAAATAAGATTAAACATACTACTAAAATATGTTTTATTAAACTACGACAAGAACGGCAATTAAACGGATACAATACAAACATCTAATCAAAGAAGTTGAAGTCCGATTCGGACGACCCTGAATCTGTCAAACATTTGTCGTTATCGTCGATCGTCGATGGGTCGGCTTCCTGCGCCTCGATTAACCGCTTGCGCACGCGAATGCTCTCCTTCTCCGTCATGCGCTCCGCCTTCTTCTGCGCGTGGAAGGCGCGCTCGTCGAGGACATCCTGCGCGAAGGCGGCAGCCCACGCCTCCATGGCGGGTTCATTCACCTGTGCAATGGCGAGGCAGCGCTGAAGCTGCTTGCGGCGGAGGCGCTGCTCGGCGGTGACGAGGCCGTGGAAGCCAGGCAAGAATTTCGCCTCCGCGAGTGACTCGCAGTCCTTGAAGTTGAGCTGCTGGTGGGGCGCCTGAGGTGCCATGCCGCCGCGTTGTAGGCGCAGGCCGCCTGCTCGACGGTGTCGAACGTACCGAGGGTGAGGCGAGCGTCGCCGGCGCGGATCTCCGCATAGGAGGTGCCGCTCGGGCAGGCGCGCACGCCGATGAAATCGGAGGAGTTGCGCCGGGGGAGGGGGGTATGGTGGCGGCACGGTGTCGTCGGTGGTGCTTCGCATCGGAAGTGAGAGGACGTGTGGCGGGAGGGAGATTTCTGCGGCGGAGCGGCGGTTGACGACACGTCACGCGCGCCGTTTTATACCGCGCGCGTCAAATCTCCCAGCGCGCAGCCGCTTTATCCCACGCGCGGCAAAAGATTTAACGCGCGGGATATTTTGGCGCGTCTATTGGGGTATTTTTTTTTATCACCGAGCACTAAACTGATGATTTCTACCACGCGAGTGCCTTTTGACGTGTGTCCTCTGTAGATGTTCTAAGTTGGCTATTTCGCATGGTCCCCTGAGCAAGAGGGCCATGCGATCAACCTCACCAGGTGAGGTGCGCGTGGGGGCACAATAGGACAAAGCAAGGGGTACCATGTGAGACCATCCAGCCGTTGGGGCTCCCCAGGCCGAAATCCGGCGCTATTTAGCGTTGAATGATGTATTTTTTTTGGGTTAGGGAGGCTCATTTTTCCAGCGGCGAGTCCAGGATGGATGAAAGATTTTGACAAATTACGGCGAATTTTGACAAAATTGGGCGAAACTCATTCAAACATAAGCGCGTAGTTCACCATTGTCCGCTAGCTTTGCTCGAGATTGGGGAAGATGAGAACAGCGGCGGCCAGCATGGTGAATGCGGCCAGACGCGGTGGTTCGGCCATAAATAGAGGTAGGCGCGCGTGAAATCGACGCGACAACATTAACTCGCCGCGTGGAAGCTACGCATCCGGCGAAGACTGACCGGCGGCAGGCTTTTACAGCGCGCAGAAGACGATGCGATGAGGACGGCGATCAGTCTCTCGCCGACAAGTCGGGGCCACCAGCCGCGCGAGAAGTTTTCTCGGCGTTTCCTGCGCTTTCGTTTCGTCCGGAGTCCCCGAGCGCTCCCCGGGGGGCCGGGGATTGCCTGGGCTCCCCGGATGGATGAAAGACCTAATCCGGATGAAAATGAGGAGCTGGGGGCGCGAGTGGGCCGTTTTCGTCTATCCAGATGAAAAAAAGGCGTCCTGGGGGCCTACGGCTGGAGATGCTCTGATGTACTGTCTTTTCACCTATCTCGTGTTCTTTTCCAAAATTTACAAACTTCTAAAGTTGAGAATTCTGAAATAAGTAGCGACTTAAAAAAAATGGATTTTAAAATTCGAAAACTTCCAAATTCAAAAAGGTTTAGAACCGAAAGTTTGAGCACTTCTAAAATTTTAAAAATTATCTTATTTATTTGGAATTTCATATATTATATGAAAATGTTGAAAGCTTGATTTGAACTTTTTGAAAGTGCAATCTCTTGAAGTTGAAATTTTGGAAGTTTCGTTTTTGAAGGTTCAATCAATTAAAGTTGAATTATTGGAAGTTTAAATTTGGAATGTTGCATATGCTGAAAGGTGGGACTGAAGTTTTCGAAAGTCAGGACTATACTTTATGAAAGTGCCAAAAAAAGAAAAGTTAGAGAAAATAAAAAGTACCAAAAATAGATCGCCAAGCCTCTAGCAGTCTGTTACACAATTTCTTTATCTCGTACACCTACTTTTCCTCGTTTTAGTTTTCACCAAGCCATGCCATCAATGTATTGTTTGCTGCAGAACTCAATTGTTACCGAGTTTACTTCTACTCCTACGATGTGTTACTACTTTGTCTTTCACAGAATCAGATGTACTGCAATTTTTGCCCGTTCTTTTGCTCTACACAAACATTTAACAGATTGCTATTGTACTTCTGTTTCTCTTATCTAGAATAAACTATTACTGCCGCTTTCGCCGTCGGTCATGCAATCTAGACACCAACAGCAGCATATACTACTTCCCACCAAACATACTGTATTCCCTACTGGAAGTAACATCAAGATGAACCAGAAAATCACATTTGTAACGAAGTACCACCTGAGAAAATTCATCTACATCCCATTCCACACAATGAACAGAGGAACCATCACAAGGGAGCCACCTCCAGGCTACAAGCCTACAACAAAAGACATAATGAACAGAAGAAACCACCAGCAGCAAAAGGCACAAAGTATATGTCGAGATAGCGATTGTCTCAAACTGAGCAAATTTACACTGCAAAATCGCTGAGCCAACACTGTCCAAACTAGAACTAAGTAGGAACAGAAGGATGCAGGAAAAAAACTAAGCAGACACGACATCCTCACAACTCACAGGTCTCTCCAAGTCGACGAGCACTGACAGACGAGTTCAGGACACCTCCGTTTCAGTGAGACTCTCCCGCAGCCGGTGCTGCTTGCTTCCCCCCCTCCACCACCACCACCGCCGGAGTCTCATTGTCCGTGACCTCGTGCTCGACTTCTTCGTGCCAAACACCTGAAACCCACCACAAAGCATATATGGATTAGCCTTCAAAATCCTCCATGATATTTAAGTGAAGTCTGACAGAGCACAGAATGTAAAGGTGCATAGCAAAGAATGAACAGAACATTCTGCATTGAGTCTAGATTACTACTAGTACAGCAGATAGCATCGGTAGACATCAGATCAATGTAGTAGACTACCACTCTACAAGTGTGAGGCGTTGTGTTGTAACGACTGCTAATATTTTTATCCACGCCTAAGATTCAGGAGATCGCGAGCACAACAGCAAAACCTTATATGCCATCTGACTAGCTATGAGAACAGAAACAAAGAAACACCTTAACTGAAGTATGAAGCACCTCTTATCAAACAAGATTACTACAACACTCAATCAGAGCAACTTTATTCAAGCAGGATGTGGGTTCCTGTGACGAATGCTAATAGCAGCATACAATTTCCAGCAAGGTGAAATGGCAGAGACAGAGCACAGACTTGCATACAGCTAAGTAAAAACAAACACAGATTGCAAGAATCAAAAGGGTCAGATGTTAACCCCATGATGATTTGGAAACAAAACAAAGCACCAGTATCACAGTACAAGCAAATCCAGCCGAGCCTTCTCTGTGGAACGGAAAAAGCAAGTGCGAAATGGACCTTGCAAATCACTACTAGTGAAGATATTGTGACAATGGCATGGATGGGTTAGACATAGTGCTACTCCTCGAGCTAGCAGATTAGGTACGTGTACAACAACCCCCAGGCAGGCACCAATGCTAAACAAAAGGTACTGTGATCTCTTATACCAGGCATGAGAAGGAAACCACTGTTTATTTTCTTTAGGGCATAAACATCTTTGCTTAACAAAGAAATGTTTCATTAGGGTGGAATGCGAAAGTAGTCCTTGGAACACAGAGAAACTCCAAATATATAAAACTAATGGATATTTTTCTGAGGCCCACAACTAACCGATGCCAACCAAACAAAAAACAACAACTATATATATATACGTTTTAACTGATGACAAGTAAGATCAGAAAAGAATGCAGATACACAAACTTTACTTCACAATGAAATGAGATACTCAGATATGCACTGCTCAAAAGAAATGATATGTAAAGAAGAATATGCTAGGAAGCTAGTGATTTTAAAGCCCAATAGCTATGCTCGTCTCAACTATACTAGATTTTGACACCTAGGCCACAAAGGTAGACGCACGATCCCGTGGAGATCGCACCAATCTAAGCGTAAATGGAAATACATTTTATTGGATTTGAAAAGCAAAGCCAGTAGGACTAAGCTATACTTAAACACATGTTACCAGAACGGGAAAAATAACAGAATGTGGCAGAACAACTAATACTCCCTCCGATCCATAATAAATATCGGGGAATTACTGCACATAGCACTGATAATAAGAGCGGAACAAACCAGTAGTAAATCAGAAATATATACACAAATCTTTTTTCTGAGGAAGCACACCACAGGACGAAAGAAACTACAGAACTAAGCAGCTGATAGCAACATGAAGCAAAAGCAGTTGCATACAACCATTGCACCAGACGCTTGATTCATATGTCCAATACCACAGCAAAAGGGCACAATCCTCATATCCCACGATACGCAGATAAGAGGAAGCAAACAACTATCAGTGGTTTGTGTCACCTGGAAGCAACGCTCCTGAAAAGTAAACCCGGCAGCAATCAACGCTCAATCGCAACTTACAGCAATCATATGGTAGACAATACAGACTCAACAACATTTTGACACCTAGGCCACAAAGGTAGACTGACATGCAACATATCCATTAATAGAAGACACTGTTCTACCAGGGAGGCCAAATAAATCATAGTCAACACCATTTTTTTCATCTGTCAATATCATGGGTCATATTCAAATGGTATTTGGATTGTTTATGTTGCAAGCTAAGTCACAGGTGCAGGAGTTCTCTGAAATTTCTGTATGGCATTTTTTAACATGTTCGTATGGTCGTTTGTATTTAAAAAACAGTCCATGGCGCAGTATTATAAATAGAATTGTTCATCTTATTCTGTAGTTATCGGTACCACAATATTTACGATTAAGACATTTTTGGATGCTGAGGATGTCCTCAACTGAAATGATCACACTACGTAGGAAAACCAAGCGGTTAGCAGTATAGTTTTCCTGTTGCAGTAATAAAGATGCTCTTTACATTTATATAACAAATGGCTTTAATTGTTAAGATGCACAAGTTCCACAAGCACATATGCAAACACTATTTTGCTGGTATTTGATCGTTGTCGTTAATGTCTAGTTAAGGTCTAGAAAGGATCCGACTGAATTTACAGACCATACAAATAATGTAGTAGAAATGTACTACTGTACTGAGTCTTGTCTGCCACTTTCAGATGCTATCAAAGCAACTCATAACATGAGAATGGTTGAGAAAGAAGTATAGATAACCCCCACAACTTTCTGAAAAGGAACAGAGAAGTATAGATAACTGCCACTTTAAGACTGTTGACATGTTTGTGTACAGAGTTCTTGCAAAATATAACCGACACTATATGATCAATGTGAGAAGCACCATTTAATACGAACCAGAGACAAAAAAAAAAAGAACTTACAAAGTAGAAATTTTGAATGGCACCACGATCTCCCAAGAGGATCCTTGGTTGGGGATAGCGGGGTTGCGAGAGCGCCTGAATAAGACCACAAATTTCCTGGAAATCTTAATTTTCATAGGATAACAATTATGAGAAAAGCTAGTCGTGACAGAAAATGGGCACGCAACGAGGAACCATAATAATTGAATTCGGAAGAATCTATATAGATCAAATATTTGATGGAAACTTCCTTGTAAAATTAATTTGTTCCCAATATACATTTTAGTACTGAGATCAATATTTATATCATCACGTTTGGTGAAGCTAGGAATTCAATTGTTTGGATCCCTGTACCAACAACTGGATGCATAGAAATAGCTTGTCCTATTTACCATACAGTTTAGCAGCACAAATTGCTAGCTCTTTACCTTTCAACCGAGCCCAACCCCACCGCTCTAAGATTACGGTAGCAGCTGGCAGGCTGAGAAACATAAACATTCTAATCACTAAGTAGGCTAAGTAAACCAAAGTGCATAAGCGTGACCTTCTACAGGAACAGAGTCCATAGATTTTGGAGTGTACTGTTAAAATGATGTGTTAAACACACCAATGATGAGTAGTCGAATCAGCAGCAGCATGGCAGATATTTATGAAACAAATCAGATCAATCATCTTTCTTTTTAAGGCTGACTCGGTGGGCTTCTCATTTTGTGGACAGCTATGTCTTTTCTGGAATTCTTATATGAGTAATAGAGTAAGTATAATTATAATAAAGCCTCAATTTCATTGATCTCTCAGTACTAACAATACAAACACCAGCAAATATCATGCTTTTACATGCAGGGAAGCCATTTCCCACCAACATCAAGTACCACCCTATGCAGCTTGTTAAAAACACACAAAAATAAGAAAATATACTTTTTCTGTGGAATGATTTAAGAAATATAGCAAGGAGAATATTTGGAAGAGACCTCTTAGCAAGCTTATAATTAAGTACATGATAAGCCCTTTTCTGTTGCAGCACATCCCTGCAATCTATTTTTCTTTGCAGGAAAAAAATAATGGTTGTGTAAACAGTCTTATTTCAAATGATGGGACACATGACACCTACAAATGGAAGTAAAAAAATAACAAGTTCAAGAACAGCGACAATGCAAATATTAACAGCCTTAACTTCAAATGGTATGTATCCAAACTTCAGCAACCTACACCAGCAGCACCATACTGTCTAAGGTCAAATAAACTCATCATGTTATGTGCTATGGTGGCACACTTTATTCTTGTATTATTACCATTCTGTAGTCTACTTAGTGTAAATCAAGTTGCTCTTATCCATGTAAGATGATGATTAAGCAAACTTTACCTATTTGAAGAATTAAATAATTAATATAGCAAATCTAATAGTAGCAGCTGATGCTGCTTTTGATGAAATCAAAACCAAGCTGCAGAAAATATAATGAACATGCCTATTAAGAAAGAAGAAGGAAAGGACATCGTTTGCAGACTCTGTTAGAGATCACCAAAGAATAAACAAATTCATTGATGGAAGCGTGATATTTATCTGAATTTAACACTTCAAACAGAAACAAGCAAATCAAGCATACAGATCAGTTGTCAGTATATACAACTTAGAGCTTACCATGTTCAGTTGGAAGAGGAAAAATAGGAGGAATAAGATTCTGAAGCTGTTATTCAGGAAGAAGTCAAACTGGAACATCATCCCAAAGAGCAAGGTGAAAAGTGATGATAGTAATGTAAGAAATCCCTCCCAAGTATGCCAAGATAACCAATAAGCCGATTCATAGAGCTCCATAGTAGACATAGCCTTCCTGACGGTGCATCAGTCTTAGTCAGAAATCCTACCTCAGTGACGGTGGATCGGTCATAGTCGCAGCCAAATCCTAAGCCGAGTTGTGAGTCTGTTCAATTCAAGTCGTAATGTGTATGTTAGTTCAATTCAAAGGCTGCAATTAAGTTCAGAAGCTGCAATCTAAAAGACACATTATGCATACTTCAAAAATAATAAATGTCAACCATGTGAGCTGGAAAAGAAGTGCACGCCTCCCTAATTCACAACTAAATAAATCACAATGTTATGCATCAACATTCATTTTAGTGAGCTCCAGAAATGTACTACGACATGATTTTTTGTACAATCCTAGCATGACCTTTTGTAACCCCACGGAACACCTTACGTGCTAGCAATTTTGAACTGTTTCTATCTATTGGTTCTTTACGTGCTAGCAATTTTGAAGTAATTAATGAGATATCTTCCAGCAAAGTTTATTGGAAGCTAGCCTGACACCATCTTCCAGCCAAGACACACCTTGCGTCAGCCACAAAACATAGCATTTGCCTTGAACTATAAGCACTAAGAACTGAACACAACCAATAAGGTTACTGATACAGATATGAGATATGGACAGATGCTAACCTGACATGAACGACAACTTCAATCCCACTGGTTTAGTTTCGTTGGATCAGAATGAGTAGCAAATTGAAATAGTAATATAACCTGCAAGATTAAGAGAAGATTTTCATATCAAATAGTAGAAGAAAACATTAGGTTCACATCCATACACTAATCACAAATTCATACAGCAATATTTGTTTCGTGCACGAGAGTTAAACATTAGGTACACAGGATCTTAATAAAAAAGGGAGAAACACAAGAAAATAATGTAATGAGTGTCTAAAATGTGAGGAACGCGCAGGTCTAATCAATACCTGTCCATTTTTATTCGTAATAAAAAATGCCGAAAATGGTCACTTGGCTAATAGGTAAACTTCTAACCTAATCAGCTAATTTGGGAGCATCATTTGCTGAATAGAAGATCTCAGAGATATCAGATATGCATTCATAAGCTACTGTAACTGAAAATATATCTTTATTTCTTATACTTCCATACTTGATTTGCACTAACAACTATGAATTTACTAAACCCCAAATTAGACACGGCAGAAACAAGACCTTGTAGAACTCAGGTCTGTTCTTAATTTTCTCATACTTCCAGTGGCTTGTACATGGGCTACAGTTCTGTAAATCTATAAAAAAAAAAAAGAACAACAAGAAAGGCTCGAAAACTCGAGCAGCTACAACCAGTAATGCTCTTATCCTCTCAACTACAAAAACTGATGTGGTGCTTGGACCTGGAGTCATATAAAAACCCCACTTTACTCTTCATACAAACCTGGAGGTCAAGGCTGTCAAGACTCTTATTTTTCTGGCCTCTTAAAACAACAGTACAAAAGAATCAACAACCTGAAAGCATCTTAGAGGAAGTGCTCATTAAGAACCTCCATAGACGCTCAATGGGCCGCATCTACTAAACTACATGCCCTCAACCCTCCTTCATCTGTTGCGCTTAATATACATCACCTGAAATCATCCATTTTCCTTCAGAACACAATGAGCATCCTACAGAGGAAGATGATCCTAACCTGGCATTCCAAATAGCTACTCTTCTCTGTACTTTGTGGAGCCCTCCTAGTTACTTCCAGATGCTATTTTGTCCTTGACACAATTTTCCATTGCCATGTTTTGCTTCAAACATGTGAAAGATGCACCACACAGAGGCACACAAAGAGAACGTGCTGGTACATCTGGATTTCGTACTTTTTCCCCGCACGCACACAAGAGAGGATTCGCCGATTCGGAACCAGACGCAGCAACCAAGCACGCAAACGCGCGCATCGGCGAGGCGGAGCCTACTCCTTGGGAGGCAGAGCCTGTTGTTGATGCAGTCCTAGCTCGTGTCGGCGGAGGACTCCTGGAACCTGCTAGAAGCAGTCCTTTGTGATGTCGAGGATCTTGTCGTCCTTGCGAAGGACGCCGGCGCCGCCTTCTTCTCGCCGCCGCCCTCCACTTCCACTTTGTTCCTGCCGCCGTCCTCCACCTTGTTTTGGCCGCCTTCCTCCACCTTCTTCTCGCCGCCTTCCTCCACCTCCACCTTCTTCTCGCTTGGCGTTCTCCTTCTCGGGCAGCGCCGAAAGAGTGGAGCGTACATAATCTTTTCTCTTTGGAACGGAGAAACTTTTCCTTGGACTGTTGTTTCTCTCGCAAAAAGTGGTGGCCGAGTTGTTTATGCCCGTTCACGCCTACAGATGGGCCATATCAACAAATGGGTGACTGACAGGTGGGGACAGAAGCTGCAGAAATTTTCTCTCTCCAAACGATGGTTTGGACATCACGAACGCTCCGCTTGGTGAGGCTGACTGGTGGGTCTAGGACTGCAGCATGACAGGGCACATGCAGCGGCGTGGTGTGCGTTCCAATTACCCGATCCGTTCGTTCGCCACCCGACGGCTCAGGGCATCCTGGCTGCATACATATAGGAGGAGGGAGAGGTGGCCTGTGGGCATAGCCACTACTCTTTCTGCACTGCACAGGTCGGAGCGGAGCACCTCCGTGCTTCTTCTTCTCTCGTCCCGCCGCAGTGCTCGGCGCATATGTGTTTCATCCACGCTCTTTCTATCGACCTAATTTCATCGATGCTGTTTTTTTTTTGTGAATCGATGTTCTTGCAACATTAACTCCCCCAGATTTGTTTTGTTATCTCCAAGCCTATTTTTCGATTTTTTGTGTGTCCTTATTGGTTCTAGATTGCAAAGCACACCCCTTTCACGTCACACTTGGTTCGATTTCAATGAGTTGAACGTATTTGTTTTTTCGATCTACCAGTTCTTGATCTGTCAAATCTCAAAAACCTTCTCTTTGATTAGGCCCAGCCCAGTCCGTCTTTTTCCTGGGCTGGATCTATTGTTTCCTTCGATTCCCCTGTATCGTGGATATTCTGTTCAATTTTGTGCTTCAAAATCTGAATCCAATCTACTAATATTAATTATTACAGGATGTCTAGAAACAAGGTTTTGGAGGCAATTGGAAAGGGGCTAAACACCGTTTGAGAGGAGTGGATCAAGAAGCATCCAGACACCATCCTCACATTAGACGCGGTCAAGAAGGGAGTGGAGTTGCTGAAGCAAAAAGCCGACGCTTTGATGAAAGCAACAGATACTGGGTCAACCTCACAACGGGTCAACCTCACAATGAGGAGGAGGAGGGGGAGGAGCCCAGGGACATGTCAAAGGACTCGGGCATGATCTTTTATATTAAACATTTTTTCTTTTTTTATAGATGGTTTTTATTAAAATGTACACAAATGCATGTTTATTGCAACAACCTTAGTCATAAATATATGCTCTTTATCGCATGAAGACGTTCTTATCCTAGTATTTTTTTAATTAAATTTCCATAATTATACTAATGTACCATTAAAATGGAACCATATTTTATCGTGTAAATTGTGCTAAACCATTAAATTTTGGTATCTAAAGGAACATCTCCGTCAACTAAATTTACAACGTCTAAAATCTATTTTTTTTTTTGACAAAATCACATTTCTCGGTATAGTGCTTCATGTATCACACAGTGTAACCATATTTTTTTCGAGAAAGATGGTGTAACTATATGTGTTTTCATACTTTTGTATGTTTATGAAATATCTTGGCACATGATTCCACAACATAGGAAATGATCTAGTGTTTTGATAGGTTTCCCTCATGCAAAATGTTTTTGTTTGATTCTGGAATATTTTTTCTCCAAAATATGGTTGAGTTCATCCAAAAAATATGTTGGATAAACCCAACAACCCGAGGTTCGCAGCCGCAACCCAAAAGATTGTAAACCTTCTTGCATTCCGGAGACGCGGGAGGAAAGCGCCACAAGAGCTGATGTGAATTGGCAGGAAGAAGTACTGCATAAACTACACTAGATGGGTAAGCGAGCTTCGCCGCTCCGACTACGTTGTGTTTTGGCACTGTGTGGTAGCGCGGTTAATTTGAAGGTGTTTTTTCAATGCAGCCTTGGTGATACCTATAGTTGTCGGCCGCATAATACATTGGTGTCAATGTTTCAGTCGAATTAAATATTATTCATCTTAAATGTTATTAACTCGCTATATTATTCCTCTTGTCCCCGTGTTGCCTAACATAGGCGGCTCGGGCGGCGCGCGGATCCCCTCTCATGTTGCCTCCTCTCCCACGCCATAGCCAGGGTCACCACAGGGGCAAAGCCCCGAGGCTGATGGGCAGCCATGCGCCACTGCTAAGGCTAGCCCATTACCAACGGAGCACCAGGTTAGGGATGCGCCACTGATGTGTCTAGGGTGGGTGAAAATTTTGGGCAACCTTAGCAGTGGCGTATGGCTGCCCAAAATTTCCAGCCCCGTTGACGAGGCGGTTCCTCGGCAATTCCCTCCATGAGGGGCTTAGGATTGACGGAAGGCGACGATGGAGACTCCGGAAGCGAGAGAAGACACGACGTACACATGTTCACGTTCCCGCGGTGGAGGGTCGCTACGTCCTGCTAGCAATCCACTATATGAATATATGTGTACAGGGGCCGCCATAGGCGGAGTTGTTGTATGTAGTCTAATTCTAATCTGCGGGTTGCAATGTCTAGGCGTATTGCCTCTATATTTTTCTGTTTTTTTATATTTCTCCTAAGGGGTGTCCCTGCCTGGCTTTATATATCAACCAAGCTAGGGTTTACAAGAGTCCTAGTAGAATTCGCATTGAAGTCTTCCTTCTTGTAGTCCAAGTTGATATTTATTGTGGGTCCAGCTTGTCGAGTCCTTGCGCTGATCCATCTTCATAATCTGTACCGGGTATAGCAAAATCGTGTACCCGAAGGGTAATGCCCACATCAGTAGCCCCCGAGTGTCTGGCCGAAGTGAATCTTCAGGCAGGGACTAAAGTTGTCTTCACCCGAATGTCTTGATCATCCTAAGAATGTTGAATCTCGTGTTTGATGTAGAGTCGAAGTTGTTTTTTTATCGGGTGCACGACCAGCGCTCCCGATGGGACTAGCCCCCAAGTCTATGGACAGGTGCTTGCAATCGTGCGTAGACTCAAGTTGTACTACTCGAAGAACTTGATGTTGATGTCGATGTCTTCAAATTATTCCATCATCCGATACTTTTAAATCTATCGGGTCTTCAAAACGGTGCAAGCTTCGAGAGAAGCCCAAGAGCTGGATTGGTCCGTTCTTATTCTTTATCAACGAGGCCTCCATCTTTTTATAGGGTGCGCGGCCAGTGCTCCCGATGGGAGTAATTCCTGAGCCTGTATATGAATATGAAGTAGTCATGTATATGGTGTAAAAAATGCTAAGTCGAATACCGTAGATTTCTTCGAGTTCCGAGAACATTTGGATGCTTTCGACGATGGCGATGATTTGGACGATGTTAGAGAGGAGTTTGATGATTTTGATTATGTCATGGACGAGTCGATGATTTTGATGATGTTCCGGAGGAGTTGATAATTTTGATGATGTCCCGGAGGAATCGATGATTTTGATGATGTCCCGGAGGAGTCGATGATTTTGATGATGTCCCGGAGGAGTCAATGATGTCCCGAAGGAGTCGATGATTTTGATGATGTCCCATGGTATCGAGGTTCTTTTTATAACATCATACCGAGTCGATGGACCGTGAGCCCAGCCGAAGCTTTTTGTTTTGCCACAGAGGTGTCGATGTTCTTTTTATAACATCATATCGAGTCGATGGACCGTGAGCCCAGCCGAAGCTTTTTGTTTGCCGAAGGCAACTGAGGGATCAGATCAGTTTGCTCATTCGACGATCCTGTGGGTTGTAAGTATGTTCGTAATGGCGACAGGACCCGAGTAAACGAGGGAACTATGCGCTTATTCGGCTTCGTAACGTGGTGCACCGGCATGAGCCTTTCATAAGTTGTATTATTTTCACCATTTGCAGCACTCACATGTTCCTTGAGGCTTGCTGGAATTGTTTTTTGCATTAAGATTCCCGTCAATTGTAGCACTCGCATGTTCCATGAGGCTCTAGTTTTAGTGGTTTTCCTCTTCTGCCAGTGTCCTTCGTGAAAACCAAGTGATGATCACCCTTGAGCATCTGCTCATACCCAATGACCTGTGTCATACATGAATAATGGATTGGATCCACTGGATCCAGTCCAGGAACTTGGTATACCTTGTTTCAGCTTCTAGAAAGAAATATTGTGTTGATGCAGACTTCTGGTTTGTTTGTTCACAACCCTTCACCTCCAGCTCTTGGTTGATCTCCTCCTAAGGTCACCATGTTTATTAGGTTGATTGTTTGGTGGTTTTTGGATGAATGATTGGTCCTGTGATGGTTGGTGTTGTTCTTGAGCAAGAACATGATGAACTCTATCCTATTTCTCTCTCTGGTTACCTGGTGAATATTTATCTGGTCGACTATGCATTGTTTCTAGGGTTTGTGCCTCTTTTATACCCTGGCTACTTCTCCTCTTGGCCATGCCACACAAGTCTGGCTTGGCTTGATGACTAAGCTATGCATTGCATTGTTGTTGCTTGCACAACAACACATGAGCAGTGTGCTCATATGCTGAAACTTAAGCCCCTGAGTGTGCTCAGGTTTGGTCTGCTCCATCTTATCCTTGTGCTGTCCATGATTTTGGACAAGCACAAGTGTACATGACACTTGGTTTCTGTCAAAACTGAATATGTGCTGATTACTTAACCCCTGGCTAGTATTGTTGTTTTGTTTTGCAGGTTTTGAAGGTGAATATGACTACAGAAGCATTTCTTCCAAGTCATTAGTCTAAGATTTTAGTTTAAGATCAAATGATGTAATCTTCTTTTTATTTCTGTTTATTTTCCATTAAATTATTGTATCAAGAATATTGTAAAGACAATGTATGTGTGTGTACATCAATAAAGCTCAAGGTTTCTCTATGAGCTCATTAATACTTGTAATAATTCTATTTCCAAATATTTGTTGTATTCATAATTCAATTTGAAATTCAAAGTCATTTGACTTTATGTGTTGGTTTTAAATTATGAATTCATATTCCATATTTATTTTTGCTTATTGTTTAATCTTAAATTATCAATTCAATATTACTGGTCTTAATTATGGAGGCAATTGGGCTCCGGCGGCGCAGGTCCTGTCGACTGCGCACGGCCATTGCGGCCGAGTACGTAGTGGCGAGGAGGCGCCTTATTGTCAGGTTGAGCCTTTTTATAGCCGGAGATGATGGCGGGAAGAGGAGGAGAAATAGCAGGAAGTGGTAGGAGAGGAGAACAAGCGGCTAGGCATAGTCTAGTGCGCCCCAAAGACTATCAAGAAATGGTTTGAGCGACTCGACTAGAGATGCTATGAGCTTAGCTAGCAATAACTTCAAAAAGAATAGAAATAGCGAGAGCAGATTTGGTGCACCAGATTGGCTCCTAGTTTTTGTAATATTTAAAAATTATATTTGTGTCTTTTCAAAAATTATAAATTTTATTCCATGAATATATACACATGTTCTCAATAGTTGTGAATTTTTTTGGTAGAAACTGCGTTGTGTTTTGAGCCAAGAAAAAATAACAAATTTGTAGAGATGGAAAATTCAGACTTTTGTCAGAAATTTATCTTTTTCGTATAGCTCAAAATATAATAGATTTTCATCTGAAATTTGCATCGTACCTTCGAAATGTTTATATGTATGTACGCATTTAGTTTCATAATTTTAAGAATCAAAAATATGTTCTTTAAATATTGTGAGCACCGCTGCTCAGGTGCAAAAAAAACTAGCAGGATATATAACTTTTACTTTAATGAAGCTTAATGTACCTCCTCCCCATCATGCTTCAAGAAGAGAAATGAAAAGGGAGATCGCACCCTCCCGCAACTCGAAATACTCCATCTTTTTTTTTGAAATACAAAAAAAAAAGATTTGGTGCACCAGATTGGCTCCTAGTTTTTGTAATATTTAAAAATTATATTTGTGTCTTTTCAAAAATTATAAATTTTATTCCATGAATACATACACATGTTCTCAATATTCGTGAAACTTTTTGGTAGAAATTGCATTGTATTTTGAGCCAAAAAATAAAAAATTTGTAGAGATGGAAAATTCAGACTTTTGTCAGAAATTTATCTTTTTCGAATAGCTCAAAATATAACATATTTTCATCTGAAATTTACGTCGTACCTTCGAAATGTTTATATGTACATGCGCATTTGTTTTCAAAAAATTTATAATCACAAAAATATGTTTTGTAGATATTGGAAGCACCGGTGCTCATGTGCCAAAGAGACTAGCAAGATATATAACTTTTACTTAAATGAAGCTTAATGTACCTCCTCGACCTCCCCATGAAAAGGGAGATCACACCCTCCCGCAACTCGAAATACTCCATCTAGTCGTGCTTTGCCATGTGCACGTTGAAAGAAGGAAACGGGTGCTCGTTTTCCCCTCCCACTTGGAGCGAATTGTTTTTCCTCTTCTGGTTAGATCGAGTTCGAGCAATGTATAAGGGTATGTACAATCGTTCCGATGCTGGGCGTCTGTATCTGCAGGCCAGAGAATATCATGTACAATAGAGGAGTCTATTCGGCTGTCTGTAACGAGCAACCGCTTGTAAATCATGCAAATCCGCTCAAAAGTTATTTCTGTAGTCCGCCGTGTGTCGGTACAATGTGAACCTGATGGCACAAGCAAAGTAAGAGCATCCACACACGTCTCCCCGACGAGGCCACCGAGCGCCGTTTTTCCCATCCGGACAGCGAAATTCGGTCCAGTCGCGCCCCCGGTTCCTCGTTTTTTTTTTCCGGATTGGGCCTTCATCCATCCGGCGAGCCCACGCCATCCCCGGTCCCCGAGGCATGCTCGGGGACTCTGGACGAAGCGAAAGCGCGCGAAACGCCGAGAATTCTCTCCCGCGCTTTCGCTTCGTCTTCGCCGCAGAGGTGGACCCGGCCGGTCAGCGGCACACGCATCGTCTTCCGCGCGCAGTAAAGGCTGCCGCCGGTCAGCTCGACGCGGACGCGTAGCATCCACGCGACATTTAATCACCGAGTCCAGCCCCGCCTATTAATCCCCGCTCGCCGCGACGCGTAGCACCGACGAAACCCCAGCCAGAGACGAACCCTATCCGCCACTGTTCCCTCGCCGAGATCCATGGCGTTCAACGAGCAGGACGGCGCGACCAACAACGGCTTTCCCCGCCGGTTGCTCCACGCGTGGGAGGGCCACCTCCTCCACCAGGCGGGGTACCCCTGCCCGCCGGATACGAGGCCTCCCGGCGGCGGGTGGTGGCTAAGTGCGGGCGGCGTGCCAATCCCGCCGCCGCCCCAGGGACACGCCCTCGACGTCGCCATCGAGGAGGCTCGACTGACCTTGTCGGCCAGGAGCGCGCCGAGCCACGCTACCACCCCGACAACTAAACGGCGTGGAACTCGTACTTCCTGCGGCGGTGGGAGCAGGAGCTCGCCTCCTACGACGGCCCGCCGTCGCCGCCTCCGCGCAACAACACCGCCCGACGCAAGCGTTGGTGGAGCGTGCCGGGCCGGACGCTCGACGCCGTCATCGAGCACATCGAGGGCGGCAACGTGCCCGTTCTGACAATGCCGCCGCCGTCAAGGGCATCGGCCAGCCGCCACCGTCGAGGGCATCGGCCAGCCGCCGCCGTTGCAGCTGGCAGCCACGGCGCATGGCTGCCAGCTCCTCGTCGTCCGGATCAGCGTCGAGGTCGACACCGAGCTCCAGGTCGGCGCCAACCTTGGCGCCGGTGAAACGGGAGCCTCTTTCCCCGTCGTGCAACCGTGATCGCAGCGGCGGCGGGATCGTCATCCGCGAGTCATCGACGCCACGCGGCCACCTTCGCCTGGTTCGCCCCAAGCGCGACCAGGCACCTCCGACGAGCGGAAGCGCAAGCCGGTGAAGGAGGAGGTCCACGACGCCGAGGAAGCCGCAATCCTCGAGGCCGTCATGGCGAGATCCCTCCAGGACCTCGTCCTCGCCGACAACGCCATGCCCCTCGACCAGGCCTGGGAGCAGTGGGAGAAGGAGGAGGTGGAGCGGCAGGCTCGGCTCCTCGAGCAGGCCGCTCGCTACCGCCGGCCTGCGACTCCTCCATCCGGTGTCCCCGTCCCCGTCATCGACCTCGAGGAGTCCGACGACGAGTGGTACAAGCCCTCGCTGTCCCCACCGCGCAACAGTGGCCGGTGGGGAGACCCCGGCCAAGGCAGCAGCCAGGCGGCGGCGGCGCCGCCGCATTTCGACGACGACGGCTCCGACAATGATGGCGGCGACGGCGACAAGGACTACACGGTGTTGTACCGCCATTTCGGCATGTAGAGCGCCGTGTTTTAATATTTAAAGTTGTATTCTCGTGGCCGAATTCAAAATATATTCGAATTCGGCCTCTATGTATGAACTTCGTCCTCTATATAGCAAATATCATTAAAGTTAGTCTAAATTCAATTGTTTTTAGCCGTATTTCGTCAAGTTTTCGTTTTTCAAAATTAAATCGCCGTCTTCGCCTGAGATCGCGGCTGGAAAACTGATCCTCCCCACGCCATTTTTTCGTCCAATTTGGACGAAATTTACCCCGGATTTCGGCATGGGGAGTACACATGCTGCTACTATCTAGAGCTTCAATAATTAGACAGGATGCTGCTGTAAATACAAAGTTAAATCAAAGCATTACCTCTCGTTAGTCCAACGGCTCAATTCTGGGTTGATGGATAGATCGCCTGCCTGGTTAGTGGCATCAAAGCCATGACGAACTTTTTCTCCTCGGTTTAGTTTACTCACGTGAGTCACAATTTGAATGTAGCAGCGCATATCTACATCTATCTACATCTAATAAAAGAGCAAACATGAATTTTTCTAAAGCCACACCACCAACTATACACGGGATAATTAACACCGCATTATTTGGCCCACTAATCTCAATCTAACAGCTAACATTAATTTAATGGGATTTCTATTTTCGTGCCCTCGGGTCCTTAGTTGTGCTCAGTTTTCCCCAGCTCCTTAGTTTTTCCTCAGTTTTACCCAAGCGTTTGTCTGAAACCATCAGACGTGATGTAACGGCCGGTTGCCCGACGGTTGACCGTTATCTTCTGACTAGTGGGGCCACGTAGAGCCTGCAAAGACACGTCAGACCATCCATCTTTGTTTGACCGTAAGCATCGCTGTATCCCGGACCAAAACGCGAACGAGTGGGGCTTCGGTATATCAAATGACAAGTACGGCCATGACGCTGATACAAGGGGCAATACACGGGTAGGATTAGATTTTTAAACGGAGCTCTACAGCGATGGCACGGAGGAGGTGGCTGAAGGAGATATGCCCTAGA
The DNA here is from genome assembly GCF_022539505.1 of Lolium rigidum. Classification (NCBI taxonomy): domain Eukaryota; kingdom Viridiplantae; phylum Streptophyta; class Magnoliopsida; order Poales; family Poaceae; genus Lolium; species Lolium rigidum. Next base: position 355,007,259 of record NC_061510.1, on the reverse strand, counting down.
GGCAATAATAAAAGTAGTTATTATTTATATCTCTATGTTTATGATAAATGTTTATATATCATGCTAGAATTGTATTAACCGAAACATTAGTACATGTGTGATATGTAGACAAACAAGAAGTCCCTAGTATGCCTCTTAAACTAGCTTGTTGATTAATGGATGATTAGTTTCATAATCATGAACATTGGATGTTATTAATAACAAGGTTATATCATTATATGAATGATGTAATGGACACACCCAATTAAGCGTAGCATAAGATCTCGTCATTAAGTTGTTTGCTATAAGCTTTCGATACATAGTTACCTAGTCCTTATGACCATGAGATCATGTAAATCACTTATACCGGAAAGGTACTTTGATTACACCAAACACCACTGCGTAAATGGGTGGCTATAAAGGTGGGATTAAGTATCCGGAAAGTATGAGTTGAGGCATATGGATCAATAGTGGGATTTGTCCATCCCGATGACGGATAGATATACTCTGGGCCCTCTCGGTGGAATGTCGTCTAATGTCTTGCAAGCATATGAATGAGTTCATAAGAGACCACATACCACGGTACGAGTAAAGAGTACTTGTCGGAGACGAGGTTGAACAAGGTATAGAGTGATACCGAAGATCAAACCTCGGACAAGTAAAATATCGCGAGACAAAGGGAATTGGTAATGTATGTGAATGGTTCATTCGATCACTAAAGTCATCGTTGAATATGTGGGAGCCATTATGGATCTCCAGATCCCGCTATTGGTTATTGGTCGGAGTGAGTACTCAACCATGTCCACATAGTTCTCGAACCGTAGGGTGACACACTTAAAGTTGGATGTTGAAATGGTAGTACTTGAATTATGGAATGAAGTTCGAATATTTGTTCGGAGTCCCGGATGAGATCCCGGACATCACGAGGAGTCCCGAATGGTCCGGAGAATAAGATTCATATATAGGATGTCATTTTATGTGAATAAAATGTCGCGGAAGGTTCTATGGAAGGTTCTAGAAGGTTCTAGAAAAGTCCGGAAGAAACCACCAAGGAAGGTGGAGTCCACAAGGGACTCCACCCCCCATGGCCGGCCAACCCTAGTGGGGGAGGAGTCCCAAGTGGACTCCCCTTAGGGGCCGGCCACCCCCCACATGGGAGGTGGGAATCCCACCTTTGGGTGGGAGTCCTAGTTGGGCTAGGATTGCCCCCTCCTATGGAAGGATTTGGTTCGGGTCTTATTCGAAGACTTGGACACCACCTCTTGGGGTTCCACCTATATAATGAGGGACAAGGGGAGGGGGCCGGCCACCTCAAACACCACCAAGGTGGCCGCACCCCTATAGTGGCCGGCGCCCCCTCTCCCCAAACCCTAGCCGCCCGCTCCTCCACATCCCGCACGCTTAGCGAAGCTCCGCCGGACTTCTTCACCACCACCGACACCACGCCGTCGTGCTCGTCGGATTCAAGAGGAGCTACTACTTCCGCTGCCCGCTGGAACGGGGAGGTGGACGTCGTCTTCATCAACAACCGAACGTGTGACCGAGTACGGAGGTGCTGCCCGTTCGTGGCGCCGGAACCGATCGTGATCAAGATCTTCTACGCGCTTTTGCAAGCGGCAAGTGAACGTCTACCGCAGCAACAAGAGCCTCATCTTGTAGGCTTTGGAATCTCTTCAAGGGTGAGACTCGATACCCCCTCGTTGCTACCGTCTTCTAGATTGCATCTTGGCTTGGATTGCGTGTTCGCGGTAGGAAAATTTTTGTTTTCTATGCAACGTTATCCTACGAGTGGTATCGAGCCGTGTCTATGCATAGATGGTTGCACGAGTAGAACACAATGGTTTGTGGGCGTTGATGCTCTTGTTATCTTTAGTTTGAGTACTTTGCATCTTTATGGCATAGTGGGATGAAGCGGCTCGGACTAACTTTACATGACCGCGTTCATGAGACTTGTTCCTCGTTCGACATGCAACTTGTATTGCATAAGAGGCTTTGCGGGTGTCTGTCTCTCCTACTATAGTAAAGATTCAATTTACTCTTCTATTGAAAACATTAGTATCAACGTTGTGGTTCATGTTCGTAGGTAGATTAGATCTCTCTCGAAAACCCTAAACCACGTAAAATATGCAAACCAAATTAGAGACGTCTAACTTGTTTTTGCAGGGTTTGGTGATGTGATATGGCCATAATGTGATGATGAATATGTATGAGATGATCATTATTGTATTGTGGCAACCGGCAGGAGCCTTATGGTTGTCTTTAAATTTCATGTTGAGTAGTATTTCAAAGTAGTTGTAATAGTTGCTACATGGAGGACAATCATGAAGACGGCGCCATTGACCTTGACGCTACGCCGACGATGATGGAGATCATGCCCGAAGATGATGGAGATCATATCCGTGCTTTGGAGATGAAGATCAAAGGCGCAAGAACAAAAGGGCCATATCATATCACATATGAACTGCATGTGATGTTAATCCTTTTTATGCATCTTATTTTGCTTAGATCGCGACGGTAGCATTATAAGATGATCCCTCACTAAAATCTCAAGATAATAAAGTGTTCATCCTTAGTAGCACCGTTGCCAAGTCTTGTCGTTTCGAAGCACCTCGTGATGATCGGGTGTGATAGATTCAATAAGTACATATGACGGGTGCAAGACAGTTTTGCACATGCGGATACTAAGGTGGCCTTGACGAGCCTAGCATGTACAGACATGGTCTCGGAACACGTGATACCGAAAGGTAGAGCATGAATCATATGGTTGATATGATGAACACTTTGAGTGTTCGCCATTGAAATCACACCTTTTCTCGTGATGATCGGGTTTAGGTGCGGTGGATTTGGTTCGTGTGATCACTAAGACAATGCGAGGGATATTGTTTTGAGTGGGAGTTCACTTAGGTTTTTAATTATGTTGAATTAAAATTTGAACTCAATTTGTCATAAACTTAGTCTAAACTATTGCAAATATATGTTGTAGAGATGGCGTCCCCAATCAATTTTAATCGGTTCCTAGAGAAAGAGAAACTTAAGAGCAACGGTAGCAACTTCACCGACTGGTTCCGTCATGTGAGGATCTTCCTCTCTGGCGGAAATCTGCAATTTGTGCTTGATGCACCGCTAGGTGACCCTCCTGCAGAAGATGAATCCGATGAAGTAAAAGCTGTTTACGCGACTCGGAAAACTCGGTACTCTCAAGTTCAGTGTGCCATCCTGTGCAGTCTGGAATCCGATCTTCAAAAACGTTTTGAGCACCATGATCCTCATGAGTTGATGAATGAGCTGAAAGCTATATTCGAGACTCATGCGGCCGTGGAATGCTATGAAGCATCGAAACATTTCTTCAGTCTGTATGATGGAAGAAGGCAGCTCCGTTAGTGAGCACATGCTCGCCATGACCGGGCATGCGAAGAAACTCGGTGACTTGGGAATAGTGATTCCTAACGGACTGGGGATTAATCGTGTCCTTCAATCACCGCCACCAAGTTACAAGAACTTTGTGATGAACTACAATATGCAGAACATGAACAAGGAGTTGCTCGAACTCTTTGGCATGCTAAAAGCTGCTCGAGATTGAGATCAAGAAAGAGCACCAAGTGTTGATGGTCAACAAGACCACCAGTTTCAAGAAACAGGGCAAGTCTAAGGGAAAATTCAAGAAGGGTGGCAAGAAAGCTGCCACGCCTCCTATGAAACCTAAGAACGGCCCTAAGCCCGATGCTGAGTGCTATTACTCGCAAGGAGAAGGGACACCGGAAGCGTAATTGCTCCAAGTATCCGGCTGATCCGAAGAGCGGCCTTGTCAAGAAGAAGAAAGAAGGTATATTTGATATACATGTTATAGATGTTCATTTCACTGGTTCTCGTTCTAGTACCTGGGTATTTGATACTCGGTTCGGTTGCTCATATTTGTAACTCGAAACAGGAACTAAAGAATAAACGACAACTGCTGAAAGATGAAGTGACGATGCGCGTTGGAAACGGATCCAAGGTCAATGTGATCGCAGTCGGCACACTTCCTCTACATCTACCTTCGGGATTAGTTTTAAGCCTAAATAATTGCTATTATGTACTGCGTTGAGCATGAACATTATATCCGGATCTTGTTTAATGCAAGACGGTTATTCATTCAAGTCTGAGAATAATGGTTGTTCTATTTTTATGAATAATATCTTTTATGGTCGAGCACCACAAAAGAATGGCTTATTTCTATTAGATCTCGATAGTAGTGATACGCATATACATAACATTGATGCTAAGCGAATTAAACTTAATGATAATTCTACTTATATGTGGCACTCGTCGTCTTGGTCATATTGGAGTGAAACGCATGAAGAAACTCCATACCGATGGATTACTTGAATCACTTGACTTTGAGTCACTTGATAGATGCGAAGCATGTCTAATGGGAAAAATGACAAAGACTCCATTTTCTGGTATGATGGAGCGAGCTACTGACTTATTGGAAATCATACATACCGATGTATGTGGACCAATGAGCGTAGCATCGCGCGGTGGTTATCGTTATGTTCTAACCTTCACAGATGATCTGAGTAGATATGGGTATATCTATTTCATGAAACATAAATCCGAAACTTTCGAGAAGTTTAAGGAATTTCAAAGTGAAGTAGAAAATCAACGTAACAAGAAGATCAAATTTCTACGATCTGATCGTGGAGGTGAATATCTGAGTTATGAGTTTGGCATGCATTTAAAGAAATGCGGAATACTTTCACAATTGACACCGCCGGGAACACCTCAACGAAACGGTGTGTCCGAACGTCGTAATCGAACTCTCTTAGATATGGTTCGTAGTATGATGTCTCTTACTGATTTGCCGTTATCATTTTGGAGTTATGCATTAGAGACAGCCGCATTCACTTTAAATAGAGCACCATCAAAATCCGTAGAAACGACACCGTATGAATTATGGTTTAATAAGAAACCTAAGCCGTCGTTCCCGAAAGTTTGGGGTTGCGAAGCCTATGTAAAGAAGTTACAACCGGACAAGCTAGAACCCAAAGCGGAGAAATGCGTCTTCATAGGATACCCTAAGGAAACTATAGGGTACACTTTCTATCACAGATCCGAAGGCAAAATCTTTGTTGCTAAGAACGGAACCTTTCTTGAGAGAGAATTTCTCACTAAAGAAGTGACTGGAAGAAAAGTAGAACTCGATGAGATTGATGAATCTATACTCGTTGATCACAGTAGCGCAAGTACCGGAAGTTGAACTCGTACCGCCTACATCGGCAACGAGAGGAAGCTAATGATAATGATCATGAAACTTCGAACGAGGAAACTACCGAACCTCGCGAGATCGACAAGGGAACGTGCCACTCCCGATTGGTATGATCCTTGTCCGAATGTCATGATTGTAGATAACAATGATGAGGACCCTGCGACGTATGAAGAAGCGATGATGAGCCCAGATTCCAACAAATGGCAAGAAGCCATGAAATCCGAAATGGGATCCATGTATGATAACAAAGTATGGACTTTGGTAGACTTACCCGATAGCCGAAAGGCTGTCGAGAATAAATGGATCTTCAAGAGAAAAACAGATGCCGATGGTAATATTATCGTCTATAAAGCTCGACTTGTCGCAAAGGGTTTCCGACAAATTCAAGGAGTTGACTACGATGAGACATTCTCACCTGTAGCGAAGCTAAAATCTGTGAGGATTTTGTTAGCAATAGCTGCATTTTTCGATTATGAGATTTGGCGAGATGGATGTCAAAACGGCGTTCCTTAATGGAGACATTGAGGAAGAGTTGTATATGGTACAACCCAAAGGTTTTGTCGATCCTAAAAATGCCGACAAAGTATGCAAACTTCAGCGTTCAATCTATGGACTGAAGCAAGCATCAAGAAGTTGGAACCGACGCTTTGATAAGGTGATCAAAGACTTCGGGTTTATACAAGTGTCATGGAGAGGCCTGTATTTACAAGAAAGTGAGTGGGAGCTCCGTAGCATTCCCGATATTATATGTAGATGACATATTATTGATCGGGAATGATATAGAACTATTAAGCAAGTGTTAAGGGATATTTGAATAATAGTTTTTCAATGAAAGACCTTGGTGAAGCATCATATATATTAGGCATCAAGATTTATAGAGATAGATCAAGACGCCTAATAGGGCTATCACAGAGTACATATCCGGACAAGATTCTAAAGAAGTTTAGAATGGACGAAAGTAAGAAAGGGTTCTTACCTATGTTACCAGGCAAGGTATTGAGTAAAACTCAAGGACCGGCTACGGCAGAAGAAAGAGAAAGGATGAGTAATATCCCCTATGCTTCGGCAGTAGGCTCTATAATGTATGCCATGCTATGTACAAGACCGGATATAGCACATGCTCGTTAGTTTGACTAGCGAGATATCAAAGTGATCCAGGAATGGAACACTGGACAGCGGTCAAGAATATCCCGAAGTACTTGAAAAGAACTAAGGATATGTTTCTTTGTTATGGAGGTGACCAAGAGCTCGTTGTAACAAGTTACACCGATGCAAGTTGGAACACCGATCCCGATGACTCTAAGTCACAATCCGGGTACGTGTTTATATTGAATGGTGCTGCGATAAGCTGGGCAAGCTCGAAGCAAGTGCACGGTGGCGAAGTCTTCAACGGAATCGAGTACATAGCGGCTTCAGAGGCTTCATCAGAAGCGGTATGGATGAAGAGGTTCATTGTAGAGCTCGGTGTGGTTCCTAGTGCATTGGACCCATTAATCATTTACTGTGATAACATGGGTGCCATCGCAAATGCACAAGAGCCAAGGTCACACAAGAGGCTGAAGCATATCAAGCTGCGTTACCACTCGATTCGCGAGTACATCGAAGATGGAGAAGTAAAGATTTGCAAAGTACACACCGATCCGAATGTAGCAGATCCGTTGACTAAAGCTCTCCCTAGGGCAAAGCATGACCAACACCAAAATGCCATGGGTGTTAGGTATATTACAATGTAATCTAGATTATTGACTCTAGTGCAAGTGGGAGACCGAAGGAGATATGCCCTAGAGGCAATAATAAAAGTAGTTATTATTTATATCTCTATGTTTATGATAAATGTTTATATATCATGCTAGAATTGTATTAACCGAAACATTAGTACATGTGTGATATGTAGACAAACAAGAAGTCCCTAGTATGCCTCTTAAACTAGCTTGTTGATTAATGGATGATTAGTTTCATAATCATGAACATTGGATGTTATTAATAACAAGGTTATATCATTATATGAATGATGTAATGGACACACCCAATTAAGCGTAGCATAAGATCTCGTCATTAAGTTGTTTGCTATAAGCTTTCGATACATAGTTACCTAGTCCTTATGACCATGAGATCATGTAAATCACTTATACCGGAAAGGTACTTTGATTACACCAAACACCACTGCGTAAATGGGTGGCTATAAAGGTGGGATTAAGTATCCGGAAAGTATGAGTTGAGGCATATGGATCAATAGTGGGATTTGTCCATCCCGATGACGGATAGATATACTCCGGGCCCTCTCGGTGGAATGTCGTCTAATGTCTTGCAAGCATATGAATGAGTTCATAAGAGACCACATACCACGGTACGAGTAAAGAGTACTTGTCGGGAGACGAGGTTGAACAAGGTATAGAGTGATACCGAAGATCAAACCTCGGACAAGTAAAATATCGCGAGACAAAGGGAATTGGTAATGTATGTGAATGGTTCATTCGATCACTAAAGTCATCGTTGAATATGTGGGAGCCATTATGGATCTCCAGATCCCGCTATTGGTTATTGGTCGGAGTGAGTACTCAACCATGTCCACATAGTTCTCGAACCGTAGGGTGACACACTTAAAGTTGGATGTTGAAATGGTAGTACTTGAATTATGGAATGAAGTTCGAATATTTGTTCGGAGTCCCGGATGAGATCCCGGACATCACGAGGAGTCCCGGAATGGTCCGGAGAATAAGATTCATATATAGGATGTCATTTTATGTGAATAAAATGTCGCGGAAGGTTCTATGGAAGGTTCTAGAAGGTTCTAGAAAAGTCCGGAAGAAACCACCAAGGAAGGTGGAGTCCACAAGGGACTCCACCCCCCATGGCCGGCCAACCCTAGTGGGGGAGGAGTCCCAAGTGGACTCCCCCTTAGGGGCCGGCCACCCCCCCACATGGGAGGTGGGAATCCCACCTTTGGGTGGGAGTCCTAGTTGGGCTAGGATTGCCCCCTCCTATGGAAGGATTTGGTTCGGGTCTTATTCGAAGACTTGGACACCACCTCTTGGGGTTCCACCTATATAATGAGGGACAAGGGGAGGGGGCCGGCCACCTCAAACACCACCAAGGTGGCCGCACCCCTATAGTGGCCGGCCCCCCCTCTCCCCAAACCCTAGCCGCCCGCTCCTCCACATCCCGCACGCTTAGCGAAGCTCCGCCGGACTTCTTCACCACCACCGACACCACGCCGTCGTGCTGTCGGATTCAAGAGGAGCTACTACTTCCGCTGCCCGCTGGAACGGGGAGGTGGACGTCGTCTTCATCAACAACCGAACGTGTGACCGAGTACGGAGGTGCTGCCCGTTCGTGGCGCCGGAACCGATCGTGATCAAGATCTTCTACGCGCTTTTGCAAGCGGCAAGTGAACGTCTACCGCAGCAACAAGAGCCTCATCTTGTAGGCTTTGGAATCTCTTCAAGGGTGAGACTCGATACCCCCTCGTTGCTACCGTCTTCTAGATTGCATCTTGGCTTGGATTGCGTGTTCGCGGTAGGAAAATTTTTGTTTTCTATGCAACGTTATCCTACAGTGGCATGCGGGGTGCCGAGATGAGATCGACGTCCACAAAGAACTGCATGAGGCGAGACCAGACGCATTAGATAGATATGAACTAGACGCGTTTAACCATGCAAAGAAGAGAAGAAATGGTCGACGACATCGACGACCACCTCAAAACTTTGACCGACCGTGTCGGACACGAACGCGAGCAATGTAGAGAAAACTAGTGTCTCTCCTTTACGGCGTGTATAGGTGGGTGCTAGGAGAGTGTGGTGGCGAAGGGAAAGATCTCGCGGCGGTCCGTGGCGTCCGAGCATAGCGGGTCGGCGTGGCCGTGCCCACGGCGGCGTGCATGCATGATCGGCATTGGCATCGGCATGTACGTTCGGCATTGGCCTCGGCGGTATCTACGGTGTGTCGGTGATCGAATGAGGGGACGGGATTGAGGGTGCATCCCGACGTTGACCTAGCGGTGGCGGCGAGCATAGCCGTTCGACCATGCCGATATCGGCATCGGCATCGTTTGGAGGCTGTGGTGCTCGAATCAAGTTGGGATTTGTTTCTTGTAGGCCAAAATGAATTTGAAACAAGTTTCATGTTGAAGGTTAGGTAACGAAAGTTTGTAACTATCCCAAAATTATACTAGCGCCATGGTGAGGTTCTTTTTGATAGAGCTATACGGTTGGGCAAACTTTTTTGACACTTTTTAGATAGGGTTCCTTGTTGTTACACGTATGGCATCATGTATGGAAAATTTGGGGTCATTTGGAGATGTTCGAAAAAATCACTTTGCTTAAGCGCATGCCGTTTCGTCTCGCGGAAACCAGCTTTTCTAACAAGGTGATTTTTTCTACCTTCTCTAAATAACCTCAAATTTCATACAGCTGATCTTCTATACATAGATAGATAGATTGTTTCGTTTTTACATTTTTCGAACTTTTTATTTCCCTTTACAATACCCAATTGATTTTCAGGTCAAAACCTCGAAAAACAGCATCATGTATGGCATCATTTTCACCCTAAATTTTCTGAAACTTTCCCTTTTAGATATTCCTTGTTGTTATAGGTATGCCATCATGTATGCCAAACTTGGTTAGGTCTCACTCGAAACCAGCTTTTGTAACAAATTAGGTTTTTTCTGCGTGAAAAGTAATGGCTACAACAAATTGTTGATGGTTTATCATTTTTTTGCGTGAAAAGTAATGGCTACAACAAATTGTTGATGGTTTATCATTTTTTGCGTGAAAAGTAATGGCTACAACAAATTGTTGATGGTTTATCATTTTTTGCGTGAAAAGTAATGGCAACAACAAATCGGTGATGGTTTATCATATTTTTTGCGTGAAAAGTAATGGCAACAACAAATTGTTGATGGTTTATCATTTTTTGCGTAAAAGTAATGGCTACAACAAATTGTTGATGGTTTATCATTTTTTGCGTGAAAAGTAATGGCAACAACAAATCGGTGATGGTTTATCATTTTTTTTTGCGTGAAAAGTAATGGCTACAACAAATTGTTGATGGTTTATCAATTTTTTGCGTGAAAAGTAATGGCAACAACAAATCGGTGATGGTTTATCATTTTTTTTGCGTGAAAAGTAATGGTAACAACAAATCGGTGATGGTTTATCATTTTTTGCGTGAAAAATAACGCCTAAAACAGTTTATAATTTTTAGCGCGTGAAAAATAATACAGAAAACCGCCCTTCAGCAAGCTAATTAACCGCCAACAGAGAGAGAGAGAGGGGTTATCCTGCCCGTTCCCTATATCATACGATCAACGGTCGGTGGGCACGATCCGCGTGACATGGGCTAGACCAATCAGAGCGATGATGCACGTCTGCGAGAATTTGTGAAGAGAGAGGGCAAAACTGAGTACTATCAAGAAACCAAGGGCACCTGAGTAGTAAATAGACTAAGGGATTCAAATATGAGATTTAAAAAATGGAAAATGCGTGTTTTGTACAATGAAACCCATCTTGGCCTACCTCAAACTATTTGCAATACCAATATACATCAGTGTGAGAATTGTGGCCTCATTTAGACAAAGTATGATTTGGGGGAAGCTGTTTTGGGAAGGGCTTATTGTGGAAAACCATGCACCTTCATAGCTACTAGGTGATTTGAGAAGTGGCAATTTGTGGTAAAACTTGATTTATCTATGATTTATCTATGATTTGAGAAGTGTCAATTTGTGGTAAAGACTCCATGAGTAAGTGCCACTCTTTTTAGGATTTTTTTGCACATTAAATGACTCATTTAACTAGTTAATCCCATTTGTTGACTCTCTGTTGACCAGCCACTTGAGGGTAAAACTGAGTATATTGCACTAGCCAGTATTAGCACTCGAGGGAAAAATTGAGCACACAAAAAATGCTAGTATAAGACTCGAGGGTATACCTGAGTATATCTAAATTTCCCGGGTTAGACTCGAGGACACGTGCAATTGTTGACGCGTAGACGCGGGTCGCGGTGGAGAAGTCGAGACGTGCAATCGTGGACGCGTGTCGCGTTGCGAAGTCCAAGACGTGCGGACGTGCACCTGTGCACGCGTAGGACGCGGGTCGCATTAACCACCCCTCGCCTTTATAGACGCCTCCTCCCACTCTGTCTCTGTCACTCTCACTCGCTCACGCATCGCCAACTCTCTCCCACGTCCCATCATCTTCTCCAAAGCAAAAACCCTCTCCCTCTCCCTCTTCCTCTTCCTCTTCCTCCGCCGGAGAGATGGACAAGGAGAATGCCAATCCCATCGTCGAGGTTGGCTCGAAGCGCGACGCCTCCATCTTCGGCCCCGTCCCTCGACGGACGACGCCGCCGCCGCCGCCGCCGCCGCCGCCGGTGCATCGGAGGCTGCTGCCGCCGGTGGCGGTCGGATCCCGGCGGGATGGGACCCCTACGACCCCGTGCCGTACGTCCCGCCCCCGAACCCCTACGACACCTCCCTGGAGGACCCATGGAACGAGGTAACTACGGTTTGCTTCCTTTTTTGTTCCCCATTCCTTTTTGAACCCTATTTTTGCTGGTGTAGATGGATCTGTAGATGGATCTGTATTGGGCTAATATTTGCGCCGATTTTATTCCATTTTGTTTTGATCACTTCTTGATTTGGGGTTCGGCTGTTCGGTTAATTTATGCAAGTAATATTGGATCTCAATCGGTTAATTTATGCAAGTAATCATGGGATCTCAATCAGTTATTTTATGCACTAATCAAAAGATATCAACCGTTTAATTTTGCAAATAATCTCGAATGTGTTCAAGTTCAGATCTAGTTCAGATCTAGAATCTGTTTCTTTGCCTATGATGAATGTTTGGGCACAAATTTTTACAGGGAGGGTTCAGCGAACCATTGCTGTGTACAAATCTGTTGTGCATGAGCTTTAGTTCGCTTACCCCTTCCCTGTAGATATATAATCATGTCCACTCTAACTGAGGCTGACTCTGTTTTTCTTAACTTTGTTATCATGTACGTTAGTCATCGTTGCAACTCATTCACTAGTTTCTGTTTGATATGGATCGGATGTTCGGCAGCGACGTCGGCGGCGACGAAGAGCGAGGAGGACGTCAAGACTCGCCAGTGTGCTGCGGAGGCTGCAGGTCGGCCGGTACATCTCCTACTTCGCCAAGGAGGTGTACGAGGTGCCCCTTCCGCACCGGGAGACTCGGCGCCACGGACTTCAACTGCCTCGTCACGCATGCTGAGAACATCAGCAACACCTTCCCCAAGGTCGGCACGACGGTGAACGTCCACTCCTTCCGCGCCAAGCACGGGCGCTCGGCATGCACCTCCGCAGGCTTCCGGCGGGTGGAGATCTCCGCCGGGCGCATGCCTCCGCTCAAGCCCAAGGCTCCCAAGGGGAGCAAGAGCAACAAGTGGAGGGAGAGCCGGATGGGGTAGGCGGAGTCCTGGACGTGTGCTGCTGCTGCTGCTGCCTCCTAGTTTGTTGTTGGGATCCCTTTGTTGTTAGCTAGGGATCCCTTGTTGTTATGTTAGTATGATGGTGCTGTGAAGAACTTGTTACTATGTTGGCTGCTGTGTATGCAGCCTATTATCTATCCATATTATCTAGGGATTATCTATCCCTAGTCTACTATATTTTGTTGGCCGTACTTAGTTTTCTTGATTTACTATGACTCGTGAATTTATCGTACATTATCCCGGAGATTTGCTTCTAGATTTAACTACATACATATGAACCGGAGGGAGTACTAGATTTGCTGCCATATTGGGCAAACAACGAGGGCCAAAAGGCACAAATAATTGAAGAAAGTCAGAAATGCAAGCTTCTCTAGATTTTATACTAATTTGGTGAAAAGGACAGAGAGAAAGAGGGGAAAAAGGTGCACTTAATAGGGATGCCAATTTGGGGCCGAGAGAGACGGAACCCAGCTCCTGCTCACGTGCAACCAAACGCTTCTCGTCCTGTCCCACGCGGGCCCTTTCTACCAGCCCCACGCGACGCGGGCCCACACGACTCGGCCCCACAAGACGCGGCCCCACACGTGACAGAACGGTCAACTAAACGGGAATCCTGCCGTCCGAGCCGCTCTCGCGGGTTTCAAACAAGGGCTTGGGGAAAACTGAGGAAAAACTAAGGAGCTGGGGAAAACTGAGTACAACTAAGGACCGGAGGGCACGAAAATAGAAATCCCTAATTTAATTCGTTCTGTGGTGTGCACTTTGCATTTTTTGTTGACTGACCGTGCTCCACCGCAGAGGAAATACAAAGGGAAATGCAGGACCCGAGAAATAGCTCCCTCGCACGATACCCTCGATCTCCTCCATGATTTTCTCTTATTCTCTTCTCTCCTTCCTAAATAGCTCACGTGAACCCTTACATCGTACGATCCATCGCCGCGCGCCGCCGTGGACACCGACGACCACATGCGGGAAATCGCAGGTTCAGCCGCTACCGCCATCCCTACCGAGGCGTGATCCGAGCACCACTTCGCTAGGCCCCCGTCTGTCATCCAACACATCCTCGCTGCTGGAAGCCCGCCTGTCCGCTCGCGTATTCCCATCGAGGAAGACGACGAGAACCTCGGCCAGGGCGTCGGACTTGCCCCGTTGTCCAGTCCGGGCCGCCGGAGGGTCTCTCCGCTGGGCACAAGCACCTTGCAATCGTATTGTGCTTCTCTGCTCGTGCAGTCATCTACACTACTAATAAAAGAGCAAACATGAATTTTTCTAAAGCCACACCACCAACTATACACGGGATAATTAACACCGCATTATCAGGCCCACTAATCTCAATCTAACAGCTAACATTAATCTAATTTGTTCTGTGGTGTGCACTTTGCATTTTTGTTGACCGACCGTGCTCCACCGCAGAGGAAATACGAAGGGAAATGCAGGACCCGAGAAATAGCTCCCTCGCACGATACCCTCGATCTCCTCCATGATTTTCTCTTATTCTCTTCTCTCCTTCCTAAATAGCTCACGTGAACCCTTACATCGTACGATCCATCGCCGCGCGCCGCCGTGGACACCGACGACCACATGCGGGAAATCGCAGTTCGGCCGCTACCGCCATCCCTACCGAGGCGTGATCCAACACCACTTCGCTCAGGCCCCCGTCTGTCATCCAACACATCCTCGCTGCTGGAAGCCCGCCTGTCCGCTCGCGTATTCCCATCGAGGAAGACGACGAGAACCTCGGCCAGGCCGTCGGACTTGCCCCGTTGTCCAGTCCGGGCCGCCGGAGAGTCTCTCCGCTGGGCACAAGCACCTTGCAATCGTATTGTGCTTATCTGCTCGTGCAGTCATCTACACTTATACTAATAAAAGAGCAAACATGAATTTTTCTAAAGCCACACCACCAACTATACACGGGATAATTAACACCGCATTATCAGGCCCACTAATCTCAATCTAACAGCTAACATTAATCTAATTCGTTCTGTGGTGTGCACTTTGCATTTTTTGTTGACTGACCGTGCTCCACCGCAGAGGAAATACGAAGGGAAATGCAGGACCCGAGAAATAGCTCCCTCGCACGATACCCTCGATCTCCTCCATGATTTTCTCTTATTCTCTTCTCTCCTTCCTAAATAGCTCACGTGAACCCTTACATCGTACGATCCATCGCCGCGCGCCGCCGTGGACACCGACGACCACATGCGGGAAATCGCAGTTCGGCCGCTACCGCCATCCCTACCGAGGCGTGATCCAGCACCACTTCGCTCAGGCCCCCGTCTGTCATCCAACACATCCTCGCTGCTGGAAGCCCGCCTGTCCGCTCGCGTATTCCCCTCGAGGAAGACGACGAGAACCTCGGCCAGGCCGTCGGACTTGCCCCGTTGTCCAGTCTGGGCCGCCGGAGAGTCTCTCCGCTGGGCACAAGCACCTTGCAATCGTATTGTGCTTCTCTGCTCGTGCAGTCATACAAACATCCTGCAAAAGTACGTGGCCCTCAATCCAATTGATGTATTTCTCTGCACGTAATATCAGTCCCATTCATACGGTGGCCTGAAGAAGCATCATTTTGTAGTATACTTTGTTATAGCTCACAATTACAGATTAATGTACGTAATGCAAAAATACTTGGCATGTGTCAGTCAGACTGAATAAGAAACATTTTTACGGGGCATCATGTTCACTGTATATGTCAAACAGGCCATGAAATTTAACACTGAAATCTCAAATATTTTCAGCAAGCATTTACAAGTGCAAACAGTTCATCTGCATTGTACAGGTGCAAACAGCTCATGCCTTATTATTAACATACAAATCTCTAATATTTTCATCATACTGTGATGTAGGGGAGAGGTTTCTGCCTCCAGATGCACTTTCATTTGAATCACCTGTAAAATATTATCCTTACCTTTATGCAGTTCCTTTTGAATTTTTGGTATATTAAATTTTACTCTTCAAGTTGGTGTCAGGCAGATATTTGCTAGATTATCTCAATGTAATTCGTCGCTTGCAAGGTGATGCCAAAAAAGAGCAATTTTCTGCAGAGAAACTGAGTTTTGTTCATTGTGTATCGGAAGCATTTGTGGATTGTTATCCTGACAGTTAAGGAGCTGATGCTTTACTGAATTTATTGGTGATTCCAGATTCATTGTGTTTTGACACCTTCCAGAAACTTTGTCTGTAATGATGCACCATGGATAGATTCCAAATCACCAATTCAAAGAATTTTGTGCATTAGATATTAGGCTAATAGACAAGGGGTATGATCTCTTCACGCTTCTGCATTACTGGATGATGAGCCAGTGAGGCATTTGCCATGAATGGAACTGAAATAAGCGAGTTGCTGGCTCTGTAGTGATGGCCTTTTGTTTGACCTTATAGAGCTAGCTGACTCTTGCAATGCTAAGAAAGTCACCTTGTATATGATAAAATGAGATCTTCCGAACCGGTCCTTATTGCAGCAAAAAGTAGGTATGCTTTTAATCATCTCTCTATCCAATTATTTCAATGAATTTTTCTTTATAATGAAAAGCAGTCAGCTATCAAAGTTGCTATTTTATTTCTTCTGCTTAATTGAAGTTAATTACCAATAGCCGACATATGAGCATGTAGCATATAAATGGCATGCGGTAAGTTGGGCCACCCAAGAGTTTCGAACCCTCAACTTTGGTCTGAGTGGATCCACATGACGGATGTAGGGCTTCGCAAGGTGAGGAGCAAGGACCCGGATATTGGTAGTGGTCTATACTGGTATTGGTAATGGTGCATGTGCGGAAAAACACGGACTACACGTGCATCACCATTGGGTTTAGGAATGGCGATAGGTTCTGATGCTAACACTACACTCGTGGGTGAGTTGCCATGACAGATTGTAAAGACTCATCGTTGCTATGAGCATCAAAGAGAAAGTAAGAGAGCAAAAGACTCGCTCTCGCTATGAGCATCATGGAGCAAGAGGCTTGGGGGTTCTCCAGAGGGGAAAGATGGGGCCAGCAAATGAGAGCAAAATTAGGTACGTTACGCGCGTGCGCGTGCACATTTACTAGTTCTAGCAAAGTCCTGTATTAGTTGTCCGTCTAGCGAGGTTTTCTATTCTGTTCCGGATTGTATCCGAGAAACTCTTTGTATTAATGTGATTTAATCAATAAAGCGCTGTTTTACTGTAAAAAAAACTACATATCACTTATTATCATTCAGAGAATAAATATACAGAGAAGGAACTCGAACACACCCGGGAGAGGAAGTGAAGAACCCATACCCACAATCCAAGCGACGACCTACGTATAACGGGAAACAGTCCGTCAGTAGGCAACGATTTTCACGGCACTAGACCGTCTGTAATTGTACCGACGGGCTCCGGCCCTTTTCGTTTTATCTCTCCCCCACGTCCTCTATTCTCCTACGTGAACATTGTTACAGACTGCTGAGTAGACACTACTGTACATGCCCTAATGTCGAGCGCCTTTCTTGCTGCCGAACCTTCTCGTACCAACATATGACCGTCGGTTCCTACCGTGAAGGAGCTTTTCGTGCCATTTTCTCGCACTGATCAGTGTCATATTGTCGGTGGCAGAAGCACCTAGTTAAGCTGTCCAAAACAGGCGGTTGCTGTTGCTTAATCGAACTGATGTTCGTAGTTTTCCTCTGAATTTGGTACACCCTCTCACCATTAGTACACGTGACAGTATAGCAAAGATCCCCTGATCGCGAACACTTTTTCCCCTAAGATAATCTTTTTCTGTACAAGGAAGATTGTTTGTTTTCGAATCCCGTGGCATGTCGATCTGGACATGTCATTATCGAAGTATCCGATTCGACTGCTACCACGTGTCCTTGAGATTTACCTCCTGCGCATCACCGGTGGATACGGCATTGTGAGAGAGACGTGGCGAATAGAAATTGCCCAACTGGAGACCTGCTGATCGAAAAGGTTTTTCAGAAAGCAAGATGTAGAGGTGGCCGAGAGCAGATGGTTCAGGATTGCACATGAGCTGGTACATGCCATTGGGATAAAATGGTTGGCGGGCCTTGGCTGTCGTGCCAGCCACTGTTCGGTAGTCCTGTCTGGTCCACCAAATTAATCCGCCGTACGCCCAACCCGAACTCCCTTTTTTTACATGCAAACACACACAGTACCGGCTACACCAGGATTACGATCGACACAAGTGGCCAAGCCGTGAAACAATCTCCAAACTTCAAGATCTCAGGTGTATCGAGCAGAAATGTCTTTCCTTCAGTGCACAGGATATCCCATGCGTGTGGCTGCCATCCGATTCGCTTTGTTTTCTGCTTTTAAATTCGTGCTGCAAGTAACATCAAGTTCCGTTATGCTTCAAAAATCTAATATGTTATGATTCACGACCCGCAAAGAAAATGATTCACGAAGAAACCTAATGTTTTCGTGCACATGATGTCCCATGCACAGAAGAATCGCGGCTCTCTTGTAGCCATAGGTAAGTAGTGTGGTGTGAGATCTGCATTTGAACCGGTACATGAGAAGGCAACCTAGGAGGCGGCGGAAAAAGGCACAAAACACATCTAGGGTTCAGTCATCCTCGCCCGTGATACCGCCGGTGATACCGCCGGTCCACTCCACCTTCGTTGGCCTTAGGGCTTTGGAGGTGACCACGGTCCCTCACCGGCGGGGAGTTTTCGTTCTTAATTTAGTTTGCTTTCCAGTCTCTTTTTTTGGGATGGTGAGGCGGCGGCTACGTCCTGAAGTCAGAATAAGGTTCTCCCCGTCCTATCCTCGCACCGGTGGTGCATCTAGCGCTGACGGAGGGCGCGTGGAGTTGTGTGCCCATCGGATCTCCTGTGATTCGGTCGGTTTTCGTGTTTGTTGGTGTGGTTTCATGATAGTCTCTTCCGATCTACGGTTGTCATCATTGGCGATGGTTGCTGCTCTGGTGCGCTGGTCCTTTGGGACCTTAGCACGACGACTTCCCGTCTGTCTACTACAACGAGCTCTACTACGACAAGCTTTGCCTGAATCCGGCGATGAAGGAGCGAGGACAGCGGCGCGCCTTCGGCTTGTGCTAGTGTTTGTAGTCGTCGCTAGGTAATCCGAGTACCAATTTGTAATTTTCTTTATTTTTTTGGGTTATTTATACTACTATTGATGATTATTAATAGATCGGTTGATTTCTTGCAAAAAAAAAAAGTAGTGTGGTGTGGCAGTCTTCATGAGGATCCCTGTTGTCACCCTTTTAGTAACGCTTAATTGATAAATTTGAGCATCAAATGTTAAAATACTAAATGAAAGGAAATAATGCACCGAACACAACCATATACTTTTAGTGATGGTCGTTTATGGATTTCGGTATGCGGTGTCTTCACCAGGGAGGTCGCGCAGAGAAGGTAGTATTTTTGGGGGCGCAATTTATCTTCCGCACCGCACACGAATAAAGATCTCCCATGTGCGACTAGGGGCCTTATATAGTTGTTTTGTACCAGTGAATGGCTATCAAACAAAACTATTCTCAAATCAAAGACTAAATGAAAGAAAACATAAAGATCAAATGTTGATTCCTAACTGAAACCAAAACAAACATGAAGATGACATTTATTCCATTACTTATTCTACTTATTTGCGATCAAACCCACCCTAGGTCTTCGAGAAGTTCTCGTCGGGAAACTCTCCAATCATGCACGGTGTGTATGGGAATGCCCCACGGATGCCCACACACGGCGTGTAGTGGTATCTCTTGGGGTGTAGGTCACCTAGACCCTGGACCTTGTGGGTGTTCAGATGATATGTGTTGCCGCTCTGAACGTCGAGAAGAAGTACATAATCTCATTGAAAGGATGGAATCCGAGGATGTAGATGCCACCAAGATATTTCATCCCCCTCTTCGATATCAACAAGTCATCCTCATCAGAATTCCACCAATAATATTCCTCCGCCGCTACATGCTGCTCTTGGTTGCCATCTTCATTGATGCCGTTGTCTTCCGCCGGTGGCCCATGGCCGTCGTTGTTACTAGTATTCTCGTTGTAGCCATCTTCGTTGATGCCATTGTCCTCCTCCGCTGGTGCCTCTTGGTCGCCATTGTTACCATCTTCATTGATGTCGTCGTCCTCCTTTAGAACCCAAGGCCCATTGATCTGCTTACGGTAGCTTATACGTGACACAGCTAGCAAACCGGTGGTCTACAGATCATTTTCGTGCCTCAGCATCCACTTTGCCCGACCACACGACATGTTGACGATCCAAACACGAAGATCGTACCACTTGCGGATTGCCGCGAAGTAGACCCCCTTCTCAGATTTCCCGAGATAGCACAAGTTTGTCATCTGCGACGCTCGTCGGCGTTTTGATCACTTGGTAGATATTTTGTTGCAAAGACAACCTGCAAATCGAGCACCAATCAGTGGTGTTCAGACTTCAGAACACAGGAGCTCGCTGCAGTTAACAATTTGCAGCTGGAATGGTTTCTGGTAATGCATCGAACAAGGAGCAGCATAGCAAATTTTATCCGACTATGCAGTGTGCACACATAAACTAATTTTAAGAGGAACACTAAACCATCTACTGTAACGATTAACAAGATCGATCATGGATTATGGCAACTGAAAACATGATGCGCTTGAGAGTAAAATGCAATGCCTAATTAGCTCATGATGTAGGCGCCTCGGCAGTCGGCAGTGCACATACAGATCTCCTTGCCAGTACGTTGCGAGGCGGTGTAGCGCACCGAACAGCTCCGGTTCATCGGGATCCAGCCGCACGTCGGCCACCGTTCCGGCGGCTTCTCCAAGACGAACAAGAGCACACGCTCCTCCCACCGCCCGGTCCTCGACGAGAACACGTGCACCATGTGCTCCGACGGCGGCCACTCCATCGAGCCATACGGGTCCTCGGGCTCAGGTTCGGCGTCCTCCGCCGCGCACGGCTGTTCCGACGCCGATCCTGTTGAAGAGACGCCGCCATCTCGAACGGACGTCGACGGTGGAGTGGTCGCGGCGGGCGTCTTCGGCTTCTTCGGGTCCTGCACGGAGGGGATAAGGACCACCTCGTAGTGGCGTGACACGACGGGCTCGAAGACGAGGTGCATCAAAGAATCCCTAGCCCGCGCGTGCGGCGGCAGGCGCGCTCACCGCCTCGTGGCCGGGTTGACGATGTGGAAGTCAAGGCCGTCGTCGTAGAGCACGAGGCCGTTGCAGTGGTCGCGCACGGCGCTCCACCTGCCGCGCGGTCGTCGACGGCCACCGCGTCGAACAGAAAACTGTGGTGGTCGCCGACGGGGCTCCAGTGGCCGGGGTTGTCGCGGCACGAAGTGGAGGCTACCGCCGGGGAGGTTGCAGCCCAACGACCTGCTCGCCAACGTCCTCTGGCGCCTCCCGCCACGTGACCTCGCGGCGGCGAGGTGCGTGAGCAGCGGGTGGCGCGCCGTCGTCGACTCCTACTGGCTTCTTCACCCGTACGTCCTCCCGATGGTGCTGGCCGGCATCTTCGTCCACTACATCGACTACTGCGCCGATAGCACCTCCTCGTCCGCCCCGGCTCTTGGGCAACGCCGCCGCAGTTTCCTCCATCTCCATCGTAGAGTGAGCTTGCGCCGGCGCGGCCTCAGTGCTCGGTTAGTTAGAGCAGGTCTAACAGACCCCGTAAAAGGGGCAAACCCGTATAATAACCGCCGGTTTGAGGGTTTCGGTTCTACCCGGCCGTCTAGCACGCCCCGTAAAAACGGCCCCCGAATCGTTTTTTGCTGTTTTCGAGTACGGGCGGGTCCTCGCCCCTACTTGTGCGGGGTGGGAGCGGGGATAGTGGGCGAAACCACTATCGTCCACTCCACTGCGCGGGAAGCATTTCGCTGAAGCCAACTGCCGCCGCCGCCGCCCGATCTCCTCCCCCGCGCGATTCCCGGCCGGATCCGGCCGCCATGGACCGTCCGCAAGAGCCGCCTACCGCCGGCGGTACACCTCCTTCGGGCGCGGTGGTTGATGTCCCCGTCGGAGGTCCGCCGGCCGACGGCGTCGTGTCCGCCATGATCGCCTCCACCATCCCGTCGAAGAGGAAGAGGATCCCGAAGCAATTCTTCGAAGCACCGGCGGCGGCCGCCGATTCACCGGGCGAGCGCCGCCGGCTGCCAAGAAGACGGGCCGGTTGAAGACCAAGGCCGCCGGGCCGAGGGCGTGGCGCCGGCCAAGGTGCGGACCAAGGCAATCAGCCGCATCGGCCTCGCGCCTCCGCCGGCCTCCAAGGTCACGACCCCTCCTCCGTCCGTTCCGGCCGTTGCGCTGCCCGCGCCGCCCGCGCCGCCGCCAACCACCATCGACGTAGACAAGGTGTTCGATGTCGAGTCCACAACATCGTACTTGGACATGCTCAACGATTCCGCGGTGAATTTGGACGCCGGTATCGGTGCATTCGATGGGGAGTGCAATGTTGAAGACTTTGATGATGAGGAGGAGGATGAGGGTGACGAGGAGGTGGTTGAGGTTGATCCGGCTGCCGCCGGTTCTTCGTCGACGCCGAAGCCACGCACGGCGAACTACAGCGAGATCGAGGACGTCATCTTGGTCCGTGCTTGGAGCAAGGTGGGGATGGATGCGTGCACCGGAGTGGACCAAGGCGGCAAGCGCTATTGGCAGCGCATTGAGGATCAATACCACCAGCTGAAGCCTCGCACGAAGAGCATGGCGGACAGATCCTACCGCTCCCTTCAAGGCCGATGGAACATCATCAAGCCGGCTTGTTCTCGTTGGAGTGCTGCCATGGATCAAGTGGCCGACAACCCTCCTAGTGGATGCGTGCCGGAGGACTATGATACGTCTCCGACGTATCGATAATTTCTTATGTTCCATGCCACATTATTGATGTTATCTACATGTTTTATGCACACTTTATGTCATATTCGTGCATTTTCTGGAACTAACCTATTAACAAGATGCCGAAGTGCCGCTTCGTCGTTTTCTGTTGTTTTTGGTTTCAGAAATCCTAGTAAGGAAATATTCTCGGAATTGGACGAAATCAAAGCCCAGGGGCTTATTTTTCCACGAAGCTTCCGAAGTCCGAAGGAGAGACGAAGAGGGGCGACGAGGGGCCACACCCTAGGGCGGCGCGGCCCCCCCCTTGGCCGCGCGGCCCTGTGGTGTGGGGCCCCCGTGCCGCCTCTTGACCTGCCCTTCCGCCTACAAATAGCCTCCGTGACGAAACCCCCAGTACCGAGAGCCACGATACGGAAAACCTTCCAGAGACGCCGCCAACGCCGATCCCATCTCGGGGGATCCAGGAGATCGCCTCCGGCACCTCGCCGGAGAGGGGAATCATCTCCCGGAGGACTCTACGCCACCATGGTCGCCTCCGGTGTGATGTGTGAGTAGTCTACCCCCGGACTATGGGTCCATAGCAGTAGCTAGATGGTTGTCTTCTCCCCATTGTGCTATCATTGTCGGATCTTGTGAGCTGCCTAACATGATCAAGATCATCTATCCGTAATTCTATATGTTGCGTTTGTTGGGATCCGATGAATAGAGAATACTTGTTATGTTGATTATCAAAGTTATATCTATGTGTTGTTTATGATCTTGCATGCTCTCCGTTATTAGTAGATGCTCTGGCCAAGTTGATGCTAGTAACTCCAAGAGGGAGTATTTATGCTCGATAGTGGGTTCATGTCTCCGTGAATCTGGAGGGGTGACAAGAACCTCTAAGGTTATGGATGTGCTGTTGCCACTAGGGATAAAACATTAGTGCTATGTTCAAGGATGTAGTCACTAGTTACATTACGCGCAATACTTAATGCAATTGTCTGTTGTTAGCAACTTAATACTCGGAGGGGGTTCGGATGATAACCCGAAGGTGGACTTTTTAGGCATAGATGCATGCTTGGATGGCGGTCTATGTACTTTGTCGTAATGCCCAATTAAATCTCACTATACTCATCATGATATGTATGTGCATGGTCATGCTCTCTTTATTTGTCAATTGCCCAACCGTAATTTGTTCACCCAACATGCTGTTCGTCTTATGGGAGAGACACCTCTAGTGAACTCGTGGACCCCGGTCCAATTCTCTTTACCGAAATACAACCTACTGCAATACTTGTTCTACTGTTTTCTGCAAACAATCATCTTCCACACAATACGGTTAATCCTTTGTTACAGCAAGCCGGTGAGATTGACAACCTCACTGCTTCGTTGGGGCAAAGTACTTTGGTTGTGTTGTGCAGGTTCCACGTTGGCGCCGGAATCTCTGGTGTTGCGCCGCACTACATCTCGCCGCCATCAACCTTCAACGTGCTTCTTGACTCCTACTCGGTCCGATTAAACCTTGGTTTCTTACTGAGGGAAACTTGCCGCTGTGCGCATCACACCTTCCTCTTGGGGTTCCCAACGGACGTGCCAACCACACGCATCAAGCAAATTTTTGGCGCCGTTGCCGGGGAGATCAAGACACGCTGCAAGGGGAGTCTCCACTTCTCAATCTCTTTACTTTGTTTTTGTCTTGCTTAGTTTTATTTACTACTTTGTTTGCTGCACTAAATCAAAATACAAAAAAATTAGTTGCTAGTTTTACTTTATTTGCTATCTTGTTTGCTATATCAAAAACACAAAAAAAATTAGTTACTCGCATTTACTTTATTATCATGTCTAGTCCCGTAGTTGTTACTCTATCACCCGAGGAATCGATCTTCACCTTTAAACAAGGAGGTGAAGAGAATTTTAAAGAAGCATGGTCTAGAATTTTTGATGCTTATAGTAAAACTGAACCTAAAATGACCTTAAGTTTGCTTCTTAGTAATTTCTATTTGGGCTTATTCTTCGCTATAGATATGCCTTAGATGCTGTAGTTGGAGGAGATTTCCTTCATTGTGATGGGGATCAAGCTTTTAATGCTATAAGGAAATTGATTACATCATTTAGCTCCGATAATAATTTTGATCCATCTCATGCTAGTATGAATAATAGATTAGACACTATTGAAACAAATATATCCTGTTTAAAAGAAGTGTATAATCGAATTCGCGAATATTATGATTATGTTCCATTAAGCTTTGAACCTTCAATGTGGGTGCCTACTGTTAAAGTTACTATTGGTGGTGAAACTTTTCCTGCTCGTTGTGATATTATGTCCGAGTTTTGCCTCATGCCTGAAAAAATTTATAAATCTTTGACACTTTGGGGACTTACTGAAGGGGGAGAAGAAATAACTCTTGCGGATAACTCTGTTGTAATTCCTATGGGCATAGCTGAAGGTGTTTTCACAACCTTTCTTGGAAGGACGGTATCCATTGATTATCTCGTTATTGAATGTGTAGGGACAGGACAAATCACACTTGGAAGATCCCTGATGAAACTCATGGGAGCAATCATAGATGTTGGGAAAGGCACTCTAAATTTTACCTCTACACCCGGATGCGGTCATGTATTTCCTAGACCAAAGAGTAGGAATAAGAGTAAGAAAGGTAAGAGTAACACCCCTGGTAAGAATGCCGATGCACCGTCTCTTCGATAATACTTGATGCACACTTTCTGCGCCTAGCTGAAAGGCGTTAAAGAAAAGCGCTTATGGGAGACAACCCATGTTTTTACCTACAGTACTTTATTTTTATTTTGTGTCTTGGAAGTTGTTTACTACTGTAGCAACCTCTCCTTATCTTAGTTTTGTGTTTTGTTGTGCCAAGTTAAGCCGTTGATAGAAAAGTAAGTACTAGATTTGGATTACTGCACAGTTCCAGATTTCTTTGCTGTCACGAATCTGGGTCCACCTCCCTGTAGGTAGCTCAGAAAATTATGCCAATTTACGTGCATGATCCTCAGATATGTACGCAACTTTCATTCAATTTGAGCATTTTCATTTGAGCAAGTCTGGTGCTATTTTAAAATTCGTCAATACGAACTGTTCTGTTTTGACAGATTCTGCCTTTTATTTCGCGTTGCCTCTTTTGCTATGTTGGATGAATTTCTTTGATCCACTAATGTCCAGTAGCATTATGCAATGTCCAGAAGTGTTAAGAATGATTGTGTCATCTCTGAATATGTCAATTTATATTGTGCACTAACCCTCTAATGAGTTGTTTCGAGTTTGGTGTGGAGGAAGTTTTCAAGGATCAAGAGAGGAGTATGATGCAACATGATCAAGGAGAGTGAAAGCTCTAAGCTTGGGGATGCCCCGGTGGTTCACCCCTGCATATATCAAGAAGACTCAAGCGTCTAAGCTTGGGGATGCCCAAGGCATCCCCTTCTTCATCGACAACATTATCAGGTTCCTCCCCGAAACTATATTTTTATTCCATCACATCTTATGTGCTTTTTCTTGGAGCGTCGGTTTGTTTTTGTTTTTGTTTTGTTTGAATAAAATGGATCCTAGCATTCACTTTATGGGAGAGAGACACGCTCCGCTGTAGCATATGGACAAGTATGTCCTTGGTTTCTACTCATAGTATTCATGGCGAAGTTTCTTCTTCGTTAAATTGTTATATGGTTGGAATTGGAAAATGATACATGTAGTAATTGCTATAAATGTCTTGGGTAATGTGATACTTGGCAATTGTTGTGCTCATGTTTAAGCTCTTGCATCATATGCTTTGCACCCATTAATGAAGAAATACATAGAGCATGCTAAAATTTGGTTTGCATATTTGGTTTCTCTAAGGTCTAGATAATTTCTAGTATTGAGTTTGAACAACAAGGAAGACGGTGTAGAGTCTTATAATGTTTTCAATATGTCTTTTATGTGAGTTTTGCTGCACCGGTTCATCCTTGTGTTTGTTTCAAATAAGCCTTGCTAGCCTAAACCTTGTATCGAGAGGGAATACTTCTCATGCATCTAAAATACTTGAGCCAACCACTATGCCATTTGTGTCCACCATACCTACCTACTACATGGTATTTTCCGCCATTCCAAAGTAAATTGCTTGAGTGCTACCTTTAAAATTCCATCATTCACCTTTGCAATATATAGCTCATGGGACAAATAGCTTAAAAACTATTGTGGTATTGAATATGTAATTATGCACTTTATCTCTTATTAAGTTGCTTGTTGTGCGATAACCATGTTTACCGGGGACGCCATCAACTTTTCATTGTTGAATTTCATGTGAGTTGCTATGCATGTTCGTCTTGTCCGAAGTAAGAGCGATCTACCACCGAGTTGAATGGTTTGAGCATGCATATTGTGAGAGAAGAACATTGGGCCGCTAACTAAAGCCATGATCCATGGTGGAAGTTTCAGTTTTGGACAAACATCCTCAAATCTCTAATGAGAAAAGAATTAATTGTTGTTGAATGCTTAAAGCATTAAAAGAGGAGTCCATTATCTCGTTGTCTATGTTGTCCCGTATGGATGTCTAAGTTGAGAATAATCAATAGCGAGAAATCCAAATGCGAGCTTTCTCCTTAGACCTTTGTACGAGCGGCATAGAGGTACCCCTTTGTGAAACTTGGTTAAAGCATATGCATTGCGTGATAATCCAGGTAGTCCAAGCTAATTAGGACAAGGTGCGGGCACTATTGGTATACTATGCATGAGGCTTGCAACTTATAAGATATAATTTACATGATGCATATGCTTTATTACTACCGTTGACAAAATTGTTTCATGTTTTCAAAATCAAAGCTCTAGCACAAATATAGCAATCGATGCTTTTCCTCTATGGAGGACCATTCTTTTACTTTCAATGTTGAGTCAGTTCACCTATTTCTCTCCACCTCAAGAAGCAAACACTTGTGTGAACTGTGCATTGATTCCTACATACTAGCTTATTGCACTTATTATATTACTCTATGTTGACAATATCCATGAGATATACATGTTACAAGTTGAAAGCAACCGCTGAAACTTAATCTTCTTTTGTGTTGCTTCAATGCCTTTACTTTGAATTATTGCTTTATGAGTTAACTCTTATGCAAGACTTATTGATGCTTGTCTTGAAGTGCTATTCATGAAAAGTCTTTGCTATATGATTCACTTGTTTACTCATGTCATATACATTGTTTTGATCGCTGCATTCACTACATATGCTTTACAAATAGTATGATCAAGATTATGATGGCATGTCACTCCGAAAATTATCCGTGTTATCGTCTTACCCGCTCGGGACGAGCAGAACTAAGCTTGGGGATGCTGATACGTCTCCGACGTATCGATAATTTCTTATGTTCCATGCCACATTATTGATGTTATCTACATGTTTTATGCACACTTTATGTCATATTCGTGCATTTTCCGGAACTAACCTATTAACAAGATGCCGAAGTGCCGCTTGCTCGTTTTCTGCTGTTTTTGGTTTCAGAAATCCTAGTAAGGAAATATTCTCGGAATTGGACGAAATCAAAGCCCGAGGGCTTATTTTTCCACGAAGCTTCCGTAAGTCCGAAGGAGAGACGAAGAGGGGCGACGAGGGGGCCACACCCTAGGGCGGCGCGGCCCCCCTTGGCCGCGCGGCCCCGTGGTGTGGGGCCCCCGTGCCGCCTCTTGACCTGCCCTTCCGCCTACAAATAGCCTCCGTGACGAAACCCCCAGTACCGAGAGCCACGATACGGAAAACCTTCCAGAGACGCCGCCAATGCCGATCCCATCTCGGGGGATCCAGGAGATCGAATCATCTCCCGGAGGACTCTACGCCACCATGGTCGCCTCCGGTGTGATGTGTGAGTAGTCTACCCCTGGACTATGGGTCCATAGCAGTAGCTAGATGGTTGTCTTCTCCCCATTGTGCTATCATTGTCGGATCTTGTGAGCTGCCTAACATGATCAAGATCATCTATCCGTAATTCTATATGTTGCGTTTGTTGGGATCCGATGAATAGAGAATACTTGTTATGTTGATTATCAAAGTTATATCTATGTGTTGTTTATGATCTTGCATGCTCTCCGTTATTAGTAGATGCTCTGGCCAAGTTGATGCTAGTAACTCCAAGAGGGAGTATTTATGCTCGATAGTGGGTTCATGTCTCCGTGAATCTGGAGGGGTGACAAGAACCTCTAAGGTTATGGATGTGTCGTTGCCACTAGGGATAAAACATTAGTGCTATGTTCAAGGATGTAGTCACTAGTTACATTACGCGCAATACTTAATGCAATTGTCCGTTGTTAGCAACTTAATACCTGGAGGGGTTCGGATGATAACCTCGAAGGTGGACTTTTTAGGCATAGATGCATGTTGGATGGCGGTCTATGTACTTTGTCGTAATGCCCAATTAAATCTCACTATACTCATCATGATATGTATGTGCATGGTCATGCTCTCTTTATTTGTCAATTGCCCAACTGTAATTTGTTCACCCAACATGCTGTTCGTCTTATGGGAGAGACACCTCTAGTGAACCGTGGACCCCGGTCCAATTCTCTTTACTCGAAATACAACCTACTGCAATACTTGTTCTACTCGTTTTCGCAAACAATCATCTTCCACACAATACGGTTAATCCTTTGTTACAGCAAGCCGGTGAGATTGACAACCTCACTCGTTTCGTTGGGGCAAAGTACTTTGGTTGTGTTGTGCAGGTTCCACGTTGGCGCCG
Organism: Lolium rigidum; assembly: GCF_022539505.1. Taxonomy (NCBI): domain Eukaryota; kingdom Viridiplantae; phylum Streptophyta; class Magnoliopsida; order Poales; family Poaceae; genus Lolium; species Lolium rigidum. The sequence goes on along the minus strand of NC_061510.1, from coordinate 354,978,122 downwards.
GAATCCTCGGTGTTGCGCCGCACTACATCTCGCCGCCATCAACCTTCAACGTGCTTCTTGACTCCTACTGGTCCGATTAAACCTTGGTTTCTTACCGAGGGAAACTTGCCGCCGTGCGCATCACACCTTCCTCTTGGGGTTCCCAACGGACGTGTGCAACCACACGCATCAAGCAAATTTTCCGGCGCCGTTGCCGGGGAGATCAAGACACGCCGCAAGGGGAGTCTCCACTTCTCAATCTCTTTACTTTGTTTTTGTCTTGCTTAGTTTTATTTACTACTTTGTTTGCTGCACTAAATCAAAATACAAAAAAATTAGTTGCTAGTTTTACTTTATTTGCTATCTTGTTTGCTATATCAAAAACACAAAAAAAATTAGTTACTCGCATTTACTTTATTATCATGTCTAGTCCCGTAGTTGTTACTCTATCACCTGAGGAATCGATCTTCACCTTTAAACAAGGAGGTGAAGAGAATTTTAAAGAAGCATGGTCTAGAATTTTTGATGCTTATAGTAAAACTGAACCTAAAATGACCTTAAGTTTGCTTCTTAGTAATTTCTATTTGGGCTTATTCTTCGCTATAGATATGCCTTAGATGTCTGTAGTTGGAGGAGATTTCCTTCATTGTGATGGGGATCAAGCTTTTAATGCTATAAGGAAATTGATTACATCATTTAGCTCCGATAATAATTTTGATCCATCTCATGCTAGTATGAATAATAGATTAGACACTATTGAAACAAATATATCCCGTTTAAAAGAAGTGTATAATCGAATTCGCGAATATTATGATTATGTTCCATTAAGCTTTGAACCTTCAATGTGGGTGCCTACTCGTTAAAGTTACTAGTGGTGGTGAAACTTTTCCTGCTCGTTGTGATATTATGTCCGAGTTTTGCCTCATGCCTGAAAAAATTTATAAATCTTTGACACTTTGGGGACTTACTGAAGGGGGAGAAGAAATAACTCTTGCGGATAACTCTGTTGTAATTCCTATGGGCATAGCTGAAGGTGTTTTCACAACCTTTCTTGGAAGGACGGTATCCATTGATTATCTCGTTATTGAATGTGTAGGGACAGGACAAATCACACTTGGAAGATCCCTGATGAAACTCATGGGAGCAATCATAGATGTTGGGAAAGGCACTCTAAATTTTACCTCTACACCCGGATGCGGTCATGTATTTCCTAGACCAAAGAGTAGGAATAAGAGTAAGAAAGGTAAGAGTAACACCCCTGGTAAGAATGCCGATGCACTGTCTCTTGATAATACTTGATGCACACTTTCTGCGCCTAGCTGAAAGGCGTTAAAGAAAAGCGCTTATGGGAGACAACCCATGTTTTTACCTACAGTACTTTGTTTTTATTTTGTGTCTTGGAAGTTGTTTACTACTGTAGCAACCTCTCCTTATCTTAGTTTTGTGTTTTGTTGTGCCAAGTTAAGCCGTTGATAGAAAAGTAAGTACTAGATTTGGATTACTGCACAGTTCCAGATTTCTTTGCTGTCACGAATCTGGGTCCGCCTCCCTGTAGGTAGCTCAGAAAATTATGCCAATTTACGTGCATGATCCTCAGATATGTACGCAACTTTCATTCAATTTGAGCATTTTCATTTGAGCAAGTCTGGTGCCATTTTAAAATTCGTCAATACGAACTGTTCTGTTTTGACAGATTCTGCCTTTTATTTCGCATTGCCTCTTTTGCTATGTTGGATGAATTTCTTTGATCCACTAATGTCCAGTAGCATTATGCAATGTCCAGAAGTGTTAAGAATGATTGTGTCACCTCTGAATATGTCAATTTATATTGTGCACTAACCCTCTAATGAGTTGTTTCGAGTTTGGTGTGGAGGAAGTTTTCAAGGATCAAGAGAGGAGTATGATGCAACATGATCAAGGAGAGTGAAAGCTCTAAGCTTGGGGATGCCCCGGTGGTTCACCCCTGCATATATCAAGAAGACTCAAGCGTCTAAGCTTGGGGATGCCCAAGGCATCCCCTTCTTCATCGACAACATTATCAGGTTCCTCCCCTGAAACTATATTTTTATTCCATCACATCTTATGTGCTTTTTCTTGGAGCGTCGGTTTGTTTTTGTTTTTGTTTTGTTTGAATAAAATGGATCCTAGCATTCACTTTATGGGAGAGAGACACGCTCCGCTGTAGCATATGGACAAGTATGTCCTTGGTTTCTACTCATAGTATTCATGGCGAAGTTTCTTCTTCGTTAAATTGTTATATGGTTGGAATTGGAAAATGATACATGTAGTAATTGCTATAAATGTCTTGGGTAATGTGATACTTGGCAATTGTTGTGCTCATGTTTAAGCTCTTGCATCATATGCTTTGCACCCATTAATGAAGAAATACATAGAGCATGCTAAAATTTGGTTTGCATATTTGGTTTCTCTAAGGTCTAGATAATTTCTAGTATTGAGTTTGAACAACAAGGAAGACGGTGTAGAGTCTTATAATGTTTTCAATATGTCTTTTATGTGAGTTTTGCTGCACCGGTTCATCCTTGTGTTTTTTTCAAATAAGCCTTGCTAGCCTAAACCTTGTATCGAGAGGGAATACTTCTCATGCATCTAAAATACTTGAGCCAACCACTATGCCATTTGTGTCCACCATACCTACCTACTACATGGTATTTTCCGCCATTCCAAAGTAAATTGCTTGAGTGCTACCTTTAAAATTCCATCATTCACCTTTGCAATATATAGCTCATGGGACAAATAGCTTAAAAACTATTGTGGTATTGAATATGTAATTATGCACTTTATCTCTTATTAAGTTGCTTGTTGTGCGATAACCATGTTTACTGGGGACGCCATCAACTTTTCATTGTTGAATTTCATGTGAGTTGCTATGCATGTTCGTCTTGTCTCGAAGTAAGGGCGATCTACACCGAGTTGAATGGTTTGAGCATGCATATTGTGAGAGAAGAACATTGGGCCGCTAACTAAAGCCATGATCCATGGTGGAAGTTTCAGTTTTGGACAAACATCCTCAAATCTCTAATGAGAAAAGAATTAATTGTTGTTGAATGCTTAAAGCATTAAAAGAGGAGTCCATTATCTCGTTGTCTATGTTGTCCCGGTATGGATGTCTAAGTTGAGAATAATCAAAAGCGAGAAATCCAAATGCGAGCTTTCTCCTTAGACCTTTGTACAGAGCGGCATAGAGGTACCCCTTTGTGAAACTTGGTTAAAGCATATGTATTGCGGTGATAATCCGGTAGTCCAAGCTAATTAGGACAAGGTGTGGGCACTATTGGTACACTATGCATGAGGCTTGCAACTTATAAGATATAATTTACATGATGCATATGCTTTATTACTACCGTTGACAAAATTGTTTCATGTTTTCAAAATCAAAGCTCTAGCACAAATATAGCAATCGATGCTTTTCCTCTATGAGGACCATTCTTTTACTTTCAATGTTGAGTCAGCTTCACCTATTTCTCTCCACCTCAAGAAGCAAACACTTGTGTGAACTGTGCATTGATTCCTACATACTAGCTTATTGCACTTATTATATTACTCTATGTTGACAATATCCATGAGATATACATGTTACAAGTTGAAAGCAACCGCTGAAACTTAATCTTCTTTTGTGTTGCTTCAATGCCTTTACTTTGAATTATTGCTTTATGAGTTAACTCTTATGCAAGACTTATTGATGCTTGTCTTGAAGTGCTATTCATGAAAAGTCTTTGCTATATGATTCACTTGTTTACTCATGTCATATACATTGTTTTGATCGCTGCATTCACTACATATGCTTTACAAATAGTATGATCAAGATTATGATGGCATGTCACTCCGGAAATTATCCGTGTTATCGTCTTACTCGCTCGGGACGAGCGAGAACTAAGCTTGGGGATGCTGATACGTCTCCGACGTATCGATAATTTCTTATGTTCCATGCCACATTATTGATGTTATCTACATGTTTTATGCACACTTTATGTCATATTCGTGCATTTTCCGGAACTAACCTATTAACAAGATGCCGAAGTGCCGTTCTGTTATTCTCGCTGTTTTTGGTTTCAGAAATCCTAGTAAGGAAATATTCTCGGAATTGGACGAAATCAAAGCCCGGGGATTATTTTTCCACGAAGCTTCCGAAGTCCGAAGGAGAGACGAAGAGGGGCGACGAGGGGCCACACCCTAGGGCGGCGCGGCCCCCCCTTGGCCGCGCGGCCCTGTGGTGTGGGGCCCCCGTGCCGCCTCTTGACCTGCCCTTCCGCCTACAAATAGCCTCCGTGACGAAACCCCAGTACCGAGAGCCACGATACGGAAAACCTTCCAGAGACGCCGCCGCCGCCGATCCCATCTCGGGGGTCCGGGAGATCGCCTCCGGCACCCTGCCGGAGAGGGGAATCATCTCCCGGAGGACTCTACGCCACCATGGTCGCCTCCGGTGTGATGTGTGAGTAGTCTACCCCTGGACTATGGGTCCATAGCAGTAGCTAGATGGTTGTCTTCTCCCCATTGTGCTATCATTGTCGGATCTTGTGAGCTGCCTAACATGATCAAGATCATCTATCCGTAATTCTATATGTTGCGTTTGTTGGGATCCGATGAATAGAGAATACTTGTTATGTTGATTATCAAAGTTATATCTATGTGTTGTTTATGATCTTGCATGCTCTCCGTTATTAGTAGATGCTCCGGCCAAGTTGATGCTAGTAACTCCAAGAGGGAGTATTTATGCTCGATAGTGGGTTCATGTCTCCGTGAATCTGGAGGGGTGACAAGAACCTCTAAGGTTATGGATGTGCTTGTTGCCACTAGGGATAAAACATTAGTGCTATGTTCAAGGATGTAGTCACTAGTTACATTACGCGCAATACTTAATGCAATTGTCTGTTGTTAGCAACTTAATACTTGGAGGGGTTCGGATGATAACCTCGAAGGTGGACTTTTTAGGCATAGATGCATGTTGGATGGCGGTCTATGTACTTTGTCGTAATGCCCAATTAAATCTCACTATACTCATCATGATATGTATGTGCATGGTCATGCTCTCTTTATTTGTCAATTGCCCAACTGTAATTTGTTCACCCAACATGATGTTCGTCTTATGGGAGAGACACCTCTAGTGAACTGTGGACCCCGGTCCAATTCTCTTTACTGAAATACAACCTACTGCAATACTTGTTCTACTGTTTTCTGCAAACAATCATCTTCCACACAATACGGTTAATCCTTTGTTACAGCAAGCCGGTGAGATTGACAACCTCAACTGTTTCGTTGGGGCAAAGTACTTTGGTTGTGTTGTGCGGGTTCCACGTTGGCGCCGGAATCCACGGTGTTGCGCCGCACTACATCTTGCCGCCATCAACCTTCAACGTGCTTCTTGACTCCTACTGGTCCGATTAAACCTTGGTTTCTTACTGAGGGAAACTTGCCGCTGTGCGCATCACACCTTCCTCTTGGGGTTCCCAACGGACGTGCCAACCACACGCATCAGACTACGTAAGTTTTCCTTGTGTTGATGATGTGTTCATGATGTGGACAAGTATGCTCATACTATTGTTGTGCAGCCCAAGTATGCTCAAGGTAGGTACAAGGACATGGCCGGCTCAAAGAACAAGGAATTTCAATTTGAACATTGCTTTTCCATCCTTCAACATCTTCCTAAATGGAAGTTGCGGGACAACGAGCCAAAGTGCAAGAAGGAGGCACTTATCACCATGGATGATGAAGCGGAGGACATGAGGGGGAGAAACACCGGCAAGCCCGAGGGCAACAAGAAGGCCAAGGAGAGGGTCAAGGTAGAACTTGAAGCAGCTAGCTTCCGGGAGAAGTTGGATCAACTCATGAAGTCCAAGGAGGCATTGACGATGAAGACGTTGGAGACCAAGCTCATCATCACCGACAAGAAGAGTGTGGTGAAGCTTGCCAAGGTGCAAGCAAGGAAGGAGCTTGATATGAAGATGATCGCAGCCAAAGAAGCCAAGGCCATGAAGGAGCTCTTGGCCGAGGAGAGGAAATCATGATGATGCGCACCGACGGCATGGACGAGGATCAGGCGGCGTGGTGGAAGTAGACCAAGGCGGACATCATTGCGAGGAAGAAGGCTGCGCGTCAAGCTCGTGATCAAGGTGAGTCTCCGGCGACCGGTGGCGCCGGTGGTGATGGATCCGTTGATGGTTGATCACATTTGGGAATTCCGTGGCTTGAACATTGCCTATGATCGTGTTGTGATGTTAAAACTATGAATTATGCATCACATATTTTGGATGTGCTATGTTTGATGTGAAATTGTTGTGCAAATTTCTGTCTAAAACCCTGTTTTGAGGGGCCAAAAACTCGGACGAGCTAGCAGAGCCCGTATCCCCACCCCGTAAAACAGAATATTCTGTTTTTAGCTCGCCCGAGTTTTTGGCCGGCAAAAAACGGATACAGGGCCCTTTACTCGTGTTATACGGGGCAAAAAAATACGGGGCCTGTTAGACATGCTCTTAAGACCGTCTTTCCCGTGCGAGTGTGACCCGCCATATTTGCTTGAATTTAAATATGACGGTTGCAGATAGGATCAAGTGCGTGATTTTAGCGATCGAATTTGACTGGCGACGACTTGGTCAACTTTACACTCGGCCTAGGAGCGCTACGGGGACACGAGGAGGGCCGGTCATGCTTCACTTGGGATAGAGATTTTTACTAGTGATCTCTATTTTAAAAAGTAATTAAAAATAACATTTCTAAGTTTCAGAAAAATCTGAAAATAAATTATGATGTAGCCAGTATTGTATTCCACAAACATGTATATTTTCAGCTGGAAATAATTCGTATTTTGGGCTACACAAAAATAACAAATATGTGGATCCGATTATAGTGATTCAAATCTTCAAAAAGAAATCAGACTTTGTCATTTTTGTGTAGCTCGGTAAAAAATATATTTGTAATTAAGATTTTGTACGTTAGTGGGATACATCATCAGCTCGTTTTAGAATTTTGTTACATAATTTTTGTACACACATTTTTTTTCGATAAAGGATGCTTTATTACTTTGAAAAAGCAATTACATCCAGCCTCTGCATAACAAGGATGCACGCAGCCGTTTATATGTCTCGAGTCAACAGATAAAATAAAAGGCGAAATACATATCGGAGCGATGAATCATATAACGCCTAAGATGTGGGTGGTGCTCTAATCCGTAAACTATGCTGCCACCCATGTAGGGAAAAAGTATCCCTCGCCGTAGCCTCCAACCGTGAACAGACCTCCGTAAACAGCTCTTGGTTATCCACTCGCTGAAGAGGTAACCACAAACGGAGAATACCTGTACATCTGTAGATGACCTGCAAAATTGAACAATTTTTATCATTAAAAATCTTGTCATTTCTACATAGCCAAAGCGCCCAGATAACTGATAGCGCCCCCACCCTAAGGAGCAACTTAAACCTTGAATCAATACCATGAAGCCAATTACCAAAAACATTGGCTACACTAGTCGGAGGATACAGGCTAGACGCTACTTGGATGATCGACCATATAGATCTCGCAAATTGGCAATGGAAGAATAGGTGTTTAATAGTTTCATCATGATGACAGAAAACACACCGTGTACTCCCATGCCAATTTCGCTTAACAAGATTATCTTTGGTGAGGATGACCCTCGACGAAGATACCATCCAAAAATTTAATTTTTAATGGTATTTTCATCCTCCAATTTTTTTTATTATTATCAATCGGTATGTCGGAATGAAGGATCGCATTGTATAACGATTTTACTGAGAAAGTGCCATCTACATGTAGATTCCATCTGAATTCGTCCGGTCCAGTCGATAGTTGTATATCTTCTAACCGGTGAATTATAGAATTCCATGCCACTAGCCTTTGCCCAAGTAAGACTTGTCTGAACGTCACATTCGGAGGTGAGGTAGCCATTACCGTAGCAATGGTATCACCATTGCGATGAACAATACTATACAAGGCAGGATACTGTTCACATAAGGGTGCATTGTCTAACCAATTGTCTTCCCAGAACCGTATCTGTGCTCCATTCTTAATCAAGAAAGTACCATAGCGAAAAAAGACATTTTTTGTCGCCATAAGACCAGCCCAGAAGTGTGAATCCCCAGGTTTCCAAACCACTTGGGATAGTGTCTTCGAGCCGATATACTTTCTCTTGAGAATATTTTGCCAAATCCCATCTTCGGTAAGAAGCTTAAACAGCCATTTACGAAGCAGAGCTGAATTCTTGACCTCCAGGTCATGAACTCCAAGCCCGCCTTGATCCTTGGGACTACAAACTATACTCCATTTAACCAGCCGATATTTCTTTTTCTCGCTGTCCCCTTGCCAAAAGAATCTGGATCGATAATAATCGAGTTTGTGCAGAATTCCTTTCGGCAAAAGAAAGAATGATAACATATACAGTACCATATTAGTGAGTACCGAATTAATGAGTACCAATCTTCCTCCCAGGGACAACAATTTCCCCTTCTAGCTACTAAGGCGTTTTTGTAATCTTTCTTCCACAATTTTCCATTCAGCAATTGTAAGTCTCCGATAATGAATCGGAATACCCAGGTAGCGAATAGGAAATTGACCTTGCCCACAACCAAACAGCTCTGTATATAGAGCCGTATCATTTTGGGAATCACCGAAACAGAACAGTTCGCTTTTATGGAAATTGATTTTTAAACCCGACAACTGCTCGAAAGCCGCCAAAATTAATTTGAGATTGCGAGCTTTTTCGAGATCATGATCCATAAAAAGAATTGTATCGTCGGCATATTGAAGGATAGATAAACTCCCATCAACCAAATGTGGGATCACACCTTCAATCTGGCCATCAGACTTGGCCCGCTCAATGAGTATAGCCAGCATATCCGCTACAATGTTAAATAACATTGGAGATAGCGGATCCCCTTGGCGTAACCCTTTTCGTGTTTGGAAATAGTGTCCGGTGTCAGCATTAACCCGGATTGCCACACTACCTCCATACACAAAATCATTTATTCACTAGTAGGAAAAGCCTCATCAGTGGCGCACGAAAATTTGATTCTGTGGCGCACGGGTGGTGCGCCACAGAAACGTCGCCACAAAAATAAGCTTTCTGTGGCGCACCTGACTGTGCGCCACAAAAATAAGGTTTCGTGGCGCACTTGTTCTTAGGTGCGCCACGTAAAAGGGTGCGCCACGGAATTGCTTCCTAGTGCGCCACAGAATTTGCTTGTATTATACACGATTTTGTGCTGCCTGGTATACATATACAGCTTTATACACAAGCAATACGGATACACAATACAGATACACAGAGTTATATACAAGCAACATTCAGATATAATATAAATATCATGTACATTGCACAGATATAACATAGACATCATCATCACATTACTTAGAGCCCGATCGAGATACATATATAGTGGCAAGTGTCAAATGTTTTGCATACAACTCTTAATTCATACAAAATTCACAATTTCGAGATACAAAGTAGTCTTCATCCGGTTCCTCCTCCTCCTTTGCTCCGTCATCTCTACCCACCAGGCTCGCTTGCATCGGGGTCCTTCCATCCAGCTTCCTACTATGATGAAAATGGAAGAAAGTGAGACCAACAAGTATCCGATGCACAAGAGAAATGGAATAAATGCCTCATACATTGTTGGTCAACACAAATATTAACATTCAGGGACGGTGTAAGTGAGACCAAGTCCGATGCACAAGAGATTGATATTTGTGCTATCTTACCAGAGCTCACTTACGCCGCCCCGAGTGTACGGTGACCAAACATTTTAATCATCGGCATTTTGAAAATGTCAAAGCAAATGGAATGACAAAATGGAATAAGTGCCTCATACATTGTTGGTCAACACAAATATTAACATTTAGAGATGGCGTCGCTGAGACCAAGTCCGATGCACAAGAGATTGATATTTGTGCTATCTTACCAGGCTCACTTACGCCACCCCCAAGTGTACGGTGACCAAACATTTTAATCATCGGCATTTTGAAAATCTCAAAGCAAATGGAATGACAAAATGGAATAAGTGCCTCATACATTGTTGGTCAACACAAATATTAACATTTAGGGATGGGGTAAGCGAGGCCAGGTAGGATGCACAAGAGATTGATATTTGTGCTATCTTACCAGGCTCACTTACGCCACCCCCAAGTGTACGGTGACCAAACATTTTAATCATCGGCATTTTGAAAATCTCAAAGCAAATGGAATGACAAAATAGAATATGTGCCTCATACATTGTTGGTCAACACAAATACTTTGTAGTATGGGCCCCTTTCCCCGGTCGGCGTTCCGTCAACGGTGCTTGACGACACAACAACGCCGATCCGCATCTCCGGCGCAGAACCACGCCAGTCCCTCGCTGTCCAGGTGAACGAGTCCTTGATGCAAAGACCGTGCCGGCCTGCCCAAGCATTATGCCGGGCCGTGTTGCCGCGCTTCAAGCCGTGAGTCCCGCGCTCCTGCATCGTTCGCCTTCTTGCCCGGTGAACCAATAGGCTGATCGTTGAAATAAGGAAACCGATGACAGCCGGTCGCAAGATTAAATTGCGATCGGCCGTCATCGGCTTCCTTATTCCAACGATTAGTCTATTAGTTCACCTGGACAAGAAGGCGAAGAGTGCAGGGCGCATGATCGACACGGCCCGAAGCGCGACAACAGTGGGTCGGCATGATGCTAGGGAGGCTGGCACCGTCTTGGCATTAAGGACTCGTTCACGTACCGGACGGCGAGAGAAGAAAAGTGGTGCTGCGCCGAGAGGCATGTCGGCGTTGTTGTCTCATCAAGGACTCGTTCACCGGAACGGCGGCCAGGGAAAGGGGGGCTCGTCTACAAAGTATATTGCGGCGTATAGGTGACCAAACATTCTAATCATCGGCACTAAAATGGAAGAAAGGCCAATGCAATTAAGAAGTAGCTAGTATGAACTAAATGGAATGCCTCATACTTTGTTGGTCGAAACAAATATGAACATCCCGGGATGGCGTTAGTGAGGCCAGGTAGGATGCACAAGAGATTGATATTTGTGCCATCACACCAGGCTCACTAGCGACACCTCGAGTGTACAGCTTGACCGAACATTCTAATCATCGGCACTAAAATGGAAGAAAGAGCCAAGTGGTATCAACTAAATGGAATGCCTCATACTTTGTTGGTCGAAACAAATATTAACATCCGAGAGATGGAGTAAGTGAGGCCGGGTAGGATGCACAAGATATTGATATTTGTGCCATCACACCAAGCCTCACTTGCTCCACCCCCGAGTGTACGAGTGATCGACCAACCATCTAATCATCGACAAGTAAATCACTTGGGGTAATGTTAAAATGTTTGTCTCCATATTTGGGAGACATTTTTAATATTGGAGTCTAGCTAATGGAAATCAAGAACTAGTCTTGATCTCCAAATGGTGATTAGAGGGAATTTATTCATCTTAAGCAACATTAGGGACAAATGGGATCATGCAAGGGACTTGGGTCATTTGGATCATAAGGCATCAATTAAGGAGGCAACCAGGGACAAAGGGAAACATTTGATGATCCATTATCATAGGCAACAAAGCAGCAACTTTTTCCCCTCTAATCTAGCTAGAGTCCTTAAAAGAAATCCATCATAAGCATGGTCAAATACACATATATAGCATTTGGAGAGCAAACAAGCAAGTAGCCATATCACTCAATCCAATAATATAGTAATTTGGATCATAAGGCATCAATTAAGGAGGCAACCAGGGACAAATTAAGGGAAACATTTGATGATCCAAGTAAGTGCATGACACTTTGAGCTACCCAAGAATAAAGGCCAACAAGTGGATAAACATCTCGCTCAACCATTTCTTGCAGTAGAGGAAAAGTAACCAACATTGAAACTTGAATAGTCAAGTGACACTACAAGCAGCTCACACACACATGCAAACACATGTGTTGACAAGTAACTAAAACAAGCAGAAGAACACCACCAGATATTCATGGGTACTTAGGATCGAGTAGGGAATTGATAAAGTACAAGTGAGGAGCAAGCATACCATCGAAACCTGTCAATTTGAGAGAAATAACATTGGGGTAATGTTAAAATGTTTGTCTCCATATTTGGGAGACATTTTTAATATTGGAGTCTAGCTAATGGATATCAAGAACTAGTCTTGATCTCCAAATGGTGATTAGAGGGAATTTATTCATCTTAATTAAGCAACATTAGGGACAAATGGGATCATGCAAGGGACTTGGATCATTTGGATCATAAGGCATCAATTAAGGAGGCAACCAGGGACAAAGGGAAACATTTGATGATCCATTATCATAGGCAACAAATCAGCAATCTTTTTCCCCTCTAATCTAGCTAGAGTCCTTAAAAGAAATTCAAAGCGAGGATCAATTAAGGAGGCAACCAGGGACAAAATGAAGTAGCTCTCTGTTGGTATTGGTTACCAACGAGAACTCAAGCCACTACTTGATCTTACTAATTCAAAGCAGGACCAATGCAGGACCGAGTGCTGATGTTGCCATCATCTCTGCCCCCAAGAACTCTCTCATGCTCTCTCTCACATGCCATGCCACCTGCTTGCTCCAAAACACAAGCATCACACAGAGCGAGCATAGAAAAAATATATAGCTAACAGACACAAGTAAAACAAAAAGAATGTTTGACTGTTTTTATTCATGATGACCACAACAGCAAGACAACAAAGACCCGGATCGAGCACAACATCATCCTCTCTGTAATTTTGTCCGGAGCAAGCATCAACATCCAGAGAACAACAGCAAGCACAACAAGCATCCAGATCGAGCACAACATCAACACATCCAGGAAGCGGGGGTAGAGGAAGAGGGAGGGGAGGGGAGAGGTGGAGCTCACCGACGCTAGGGGTGGATCGAGGAGGAGGTTGACGACGACGGCAGGGGTGGAGGAGGAGGGAGGGGAGGGGAGAGGTGGAGCTCACCGACGATAGGGGTGGAGGAGGAGGTTGACGACGACGGCAGGGGTGGAGGAGGAGGAAGACGCGGCGGCTCCTCCTCCTTGACGCGGCGGCCCCTCCTCCTCCATGCGGCGGCCCCTCCTCCTCCACGCCGCAGCGGCTTGTGCTGCAGGTGGCGGGGATGGGTGGAGCGTGGCGGCATGCGGCCCTCGCGGAGGAAGGAGGCGGCGGCGGCGACGGCCAGTGCGACGACCATGGCGGCGGCGGCGGGGGAGAGGGAGGGGAGGTGAACGTACGGGCGTGGGGAGGGGAGGGGAGGGGAGGGTACGGGGATGATATAACTTACACTAATTCCGTGGCGCACCCGCACAAGTGCGCCACGTAAATAACTCACCTCGTGGCGCACCGGAGCCGGTGCGCCACGTAAATAACTACTTCTATGGCGCACCGGAGCCGGTGCGCCACGAAATAGTTATTTCCGTGGCGCAGCAAGCATTGTGCGCCACGTAAATACCTACCCTAATAATTCGTGGTGGCAGAATGTGGGCCCCACATAATTTCCGTGGCGCACGGTTCAGCTATGCGCCACAAAAATAAGCTATTTTTGTGGCGCACACTTCCTGGTGCGCCACAAAATAAGTTTCTGTGGCGCATTCAAAACGGTGCGCCACAGAACTAAGCTTTGCCTATAAGGGTTTTCCTACTAGTGATTAGATCACGCCATTCAGGAGAAAAACCTTTCATCCTGAGTGTCTGCTGAAGGAAAGACCACTTGACTTTGTCATACGCCTTTTCAAAATCTAATTTTAAAATAACCCCATGAAGTTTTAAATTTTGTACACACATAATCTAATTTTTAAATTTTTAAATACGATGAGAGCACTGGTGCTCAAGATCCTAAATGACTTTTCGCCACTTTGCCATTTTCAAGTTCCTGTTTTCTTTTCTATTTTTTCTCTATAAATATTTTTATCTTCTTATTTTTTATATAAAATCCTTGTCAAATTTCTAAAATCATGAATGTGATTATCTAAATTATCTTTCTACATGAACGTGTATTTTCCATTTTCTTTATTTTCCCTTTTTTCCTTTTGTCAAATTATGTTTTATGGATAAATGAAATCTATTGAAAATTTATGAACAAGTATTTAATGTACTCCCTCTGTGTCTAAAAAAAGCTTCGCAACTTTTTCTAGCTACGAATAGTCTATAGCTAAACCATATCTATATATCTCCATATCTAGATGAAGTTTAGAAGATTTTTTAGGAACAGAGGGAGTATGATTTATATGAAAATTAATTTATAAATATAATTTTGTGTGTATTAATATTATTTTACAAATAGGTAAATGTAATTTTGCATGCATAACATATAGCTAGGTTTTAATTCGAGAGATTCTATTTTAATTCTCAGTTATAGGAGTTACTTTATAGTTTCTTGAGTCTATGATTCAAAGCATTTAGGTATAATGGTTGTCAAGTTTGAATAATATGTGGGACAAGGCGTTTTGGCTCATAGGTGTAGATGCACCTATTAGGAAAAGTAAAAATTTAAATTTATTTCAAAATGTTAAAAAAATCGAATAAAACCCCTCACCGTGCATCCAAACATCCTATGTTACCACATAAATTTTTTGCGGGAAAAATATGTTTTATGTGACCTATGTAAAAAAGACAAATAAATGTCTCTAAAAACTTTTTGGGAGCATCAGAAATTGTCTTTTTTGCACAGGCAGTAGAAAATAATATTTTTTCGTGACACTTTGTGTGCAGGCATAGAATATGTGGAAGTACACCCCGAATTTAATTTTGAAATTTTTAGATATTTTGAAATATGTTTTTTCAGTAATAGATGCATCTACACCTACGAGCCAAAATGAATTTCTGTAATATGTGTTCCTAAAAAGAGAATTATTATCATATAAACATAAATTTTGAAGTACTTGGACATCTTATTCAATACGCATGAACATAAATAGAACCCATATATCTTTCTTGAATTAAAATATTTAAAACACATTTCAAGATACTTTTAGTAAAATATTTTTCTATATTTATATGTATTAAAAAAGAACCCTTGTTAGCGGGTCGCCATGTTTGGCTTTCAAAACCACGGGCTAGTTTGAACATTCCCGTAAATTTTGACTCCTTTAGATAAAAGACATGCAGTTCTAAAAAAAAATTATGCGTTGGTGTTTTGTTTGTGGGTTTCCTAAACCATACAAGAAAAAAAAAATAACGCATGCACAGTTGGCCGCTGATGGTCACTTTGTGATGGAATTCGCTCCACCACGGCCCCGCCTGTCTTCTTTTCTCGGCTATGGGTAAGACTACCTTCTCCCATTTGTTTGGGGCACAACAACACTTGAGGGAAGTAGACCTCCTTGTAGAGAAAAGGTCAGAGTGATTAGCTTTTACTAGGAAGTGTGCGGCGCGGCGCACGCCGCGCCCGTGTGTCTTAGGGGGGGTGAGAGATTTTATTGTTGATGGCTTTTATCGTTTCAAGAGGAACGTTGATGGTGATATGAAGATAAAGCATAGATAAGTTTAAGAAAGAAGAGATTTATGCTTGCGGTGGGTTTATTTATATCACGAAGGAATTGGTTTGTTTACAAAAGGTTTCTGTGCGAGGCGAAGTTGCACATAGGAGCAAGTACAATAAAGGGTGATACATGAGAGGCGGTACATGTGTTAGACTGGTAGGCTTTTACATGGGAGGGTAAAACAGTTGCGGTAGTATTTCTAGAAAAATGGTTCTCTTGTTGCATTCTAAACGGCTTCTTGCTCGACTATCACCGAAACCTCAAGCAGTGGGCATTTATGGTTGGGTTCGCTGGATATTTCAGTCAGATCAGTTAGATATGCTGGGAGTGCTGTGATGTTGAGTGTGCCTGGTATCTTCTGGTAGGTTGCATGGCATTGGCATGCCCTTTATTTTCAGCTGAATTATTTGAGTGATGCTGCATTCCATTACGCCGAAGGTGGATGTCAGTGAAAGAGCCGCATGTCCAGTGTTTCTATATTTATCAATTGGCTAAAGTGGAGGGCTAGTACGGTGTATACTGAGGCTGATGGCTGAGGCTAACCAAAGTAGAGGATGTATTCTTAGTTTCAGTAGTTTTGCACGCACGTAAATGTGTATGTGTCTCTCGCTGTGTGCAATGATATCAGCAAGGGTGGAAAAGTAATATTCACCGTCTGTGATGAAAACAACAACGAAAGAGTATTTTTCGAGAGCTGCCCTGCGGAATAGCATGGTTTTCACCGCTAAACACACCTTTCAATGCAGACTATGATACTTCATTGGCCCTCTCTTCTCTGGGTATGGCTGTCAAGCTAGTACAACCTCTAGTTATAAAATGATATGATAAAAAAAAGTATGTCAGCGAAACAAAAAGACTTGGTAGATGGATACTGACATGGATTGATCTTGAACAAATATTACTACTTGGCAAGAAAAGGTATCTCTTGGGAATTCCCGGACCTGGTGGGATATGGACAGACCGCTAGCTCGCAGCCTCCCTCGTCTCCTTGCTTGACTGTCACTATAGACACCTCAAGCCTGGAAACATTCATATATAGCTGCAATAATCTTGTGTCGGTGAAGTAAAGAAAACATCAGTGTGGTCTGCAAGCTGTGAGAAAAGTCTAGGACTGAGCTTGGTAAGTCGCCGATTACAAAAATAAGAATAAAGTATGCATGTGTGAGGAGGAGGTTGTGGATGCAATTTGCTTCAGCTTTAATATATAGTATACGTAGTATATATGCATACAATGGTTGCACTATATATTATGTCTGATGTGTATTTTCTAATGCCTGTAGTAAGATGGGAAATTTATAGGTTGACAAAAACTTATGTATTGTTGAAGGGTGAGAGCATGGAATCACCTAGGAAAACTATAGTTGGAAAGTTGTGACAGAGAATTACTGTCTAAGGTGACGATAAATTGCGGCCATAAAGTTACGTAATCTTGAAGAATTGTCGTATGGTAACTACCGCTTGAAATTTACAGCTAGAAAGTTGTGATGACCATCGAGTAATTAAAGAGCTAGAAAAATAGCACCGTAGAAGTAGGTTAACTACCGTCGGGAAGCTACGGCCGGAAATGTGTATCGAATAGAGTTGCATCAAAGATTACGGCGGGGAAGTTATGCCGGAAGATTACAATCAACTATTTTTTTAAAGGAGCTAAAAATATACGCTCTACAAATTATGGGCATAAAGATGTGTCAACAAATTACCGCCAAGTAGTTTTAAAAGAAGGGACGTAAGCTAGAAAGTTCTGATGACCATCGAGTAATTAAAGAGCTGAAAAAATATCACCGTAGAAGTAGGTTAACTACCGTCGGGAAGCTACGGCCGGAAATGTGTATCGAATGGAGTTGCGTCAAAGATTACGGCGGGAAAGTTGTGCCGGAAGATTACGATCAACTATTTTTTTAAAGGAGCTAAAAGTATACGCTCTAAAAATTATGGGCTAGCCGACGATAAATTGCGTCCATAAAATTACGTAATCTCAAAGAATTGTCGTAGGGTAACTACCGCTTGAAATTTACGGCTAGAAAGTTATGATGACCATCGAGTAATTAAAGAGATGAAAAAATATCACCGTAGAAGTAGGTTAACTACCGTCGGGAAGCTACGGCCGGAAATGTGTATCGAATATAGTTGCGTCAAAGATTACGGCGGGAAAGTTGTGCCGGAATATTACGATCAACTGTTTATTACGGCGGGAAAGTTGTGCCGGAATATTACGATCAACTGTTTTTTTTAAAGGAGCTAAAAATATACGGTCTATAAATTATGGGCATAAAGGTGTGTCAATAAATGACCGCCAAGTAGCTTTAAAAGAAGGGCCGTAAGCTAGAAAGTTGTGATGACCATCGAGTAATTAAAGAGCTGGAAAAATATCATCATAGAAGTAGGTTAACTACCGTCTGGAAGCTACGGCTGGAAATGTGTATCGAATGCAGTTGCGTCAAAGATTACAGCGAAAAAATATTACAGCGAAAAAATTGTGCCGGAAGATTACAATCAACTTTTTTTTTAAAAGTAGCTAAAAATATACGCTCTACAAATTATAGGCATAAAGGTGTGTCAACAAATTACCTTCAAGTAGTTTTAAAAGAAGGAACGTAAAAAAACACGGTTGCAGATGTACATAACTTTTTTTGTTTGAGATGTAGCTACAGCCAGTAAATCAAATGAGGAAAAAAAAAGAGAAAAAAAACACATTATAGCACCTACCACGTGGCGGAGAAGGATTGGAAGGAAGTGAACATCTACAGTAAATCACTCTCATGCAAGCAAATGGCTTCAGCTTTAATATATAGTAATCTACAGTAAATCACTCTCATGCAAGCAAATGGCTTCAGCTTTAATATATAGTATTATGTAGAAAAGCTACAGGAGAAACACCTTGTTGGCTTGTTCAAGACAAAAAAAAAAACGCGTTCAAAACAAAAACGTCCATGATCGACTCTTGCCCACCGCAAAGAAAGGGAATCGAAGCATATAATGTACTATACTAGAGGCTGTGAGTAAATACTTGATCTAATTTCACGGCTGCTACTACTACGCTCTCACTTTTATCTGGCATGACAGGGTTCTATGCGCTTTCTTCTCAAGGTATATGCATATTGACACTCTATATGGCGCCCCTTATCGAAAAATACAGCTTGATAAAAGGGTGATGCTTCATGATCCGGCTATTTTGGCATAATCTTGTAATGCTTGATGAATTAATATTTTGTTGTAGATCAACAATTCAAACTATCAATTATTTTGTATGTTCCTTTTTTTCGATTGATGTATGTTCTGTTTTTAATGAGACGCATTTTTTTTTTTGAAACAGGGCAATAGACTTGCCATTTTCATTAATATAGAAGAGGTATTAGAAAATTACAAACACGAGGCCTAGGCAAAAACCTAAGGCCAACAAACAAGTCTACTCTCGCGGCATAAGGACACTCAAAGCCTTAGCCCCGGCTAAGGATCAAAGTCTAGCCTCAACCTTTAATGAGACGCATTGATGTGAACCATACGACTAATGATGGGTTCTCAATTATATACATTTGTGTGATGAGAAAGTATTCTAGTCACATGAGAGCATGGGAGTTGACCGTCAGTTTGCCGGGATGTTTGAATGCATTTTATTGTCCTATGTGCGTAGCAACCAAAGCTGTGTGTCGCAGAGGTATGTCCCTACTTTCATTGCTGAGAGGTGAGAGCTAAGATTTGTTCCGGGTTGCAGCATCTTCCTCTAGGAGCTAGCTACAGGTACAAGATGGTGTTCAGCTATGACTATGAGCATGTGAAGCAATGTCTCTGTAACTAACCCATCGCCCGTGCATGCATAACAGGTTATGAGATAGGTCGGCAGGTTTGGCTGATAGGATACTGCGGGCCAAGAAGCAACATGTACATGCTCTATGACCATGTCTTTCATTGCTCTTCCATCATAGTTCAAGTGTCGTTCAGCTAGTACTTTGTTGATCAGGGGGAGAAAGACATGCAGTGCAATCATCAGGCTTCCAAGCAGGTTTCCCAAACACGAAATAAAGCATGCATCTAGACAAGAAAGACACGGAAATCAGTTGATCACTGATGCCCAACTCATCTCAATTCTTGTTAATCATCTCCGCCAGCTTCACCGATGCGGAAAAACAGTTCGCGATGCCGTTACAGCAGCTCCCCGTTGCCGCTGCTGCGTCGATCAGTTTCTCCGTCCGCGTGCGAGGAGGGACCGTCGAGGCAGCAGTGGATGGCAGGTACATGATCTCGGAGGGCACCAAGAACGCCTTTTTCATAGTGGCTAAGCTTTTCTAGGGCAGGGGGCAATGGTCCCCTACTCTGAAAATTTTCTTAAAGATATTTATTTATGTTAAATTTATATATCTATATCTATACCTAATAATAAAGAAGCACTATACCCGCGCGTTGCTGCTAAACAACAAAAGATAGACTTAACTAATACTCACGTCGGCAATATGGTAACATGGATACCAATATGCTTCAGTCACAACATGTCCAAGCTAGGACACCAGGACATGCTAGGGTTGTAAAAGAATAGAAACATCAACAAATTGACTGAATTCCTAAGCCAAATATTTCTTTTCATGTCTTAGGATGAATATCTTCTTAAAAAGAAAGGTTTAAAAGTTTTATAGATATTAGATTAAAATTTTCATGTGGTTGAAGAATTACAAATATGACTACACGTCGGTCCTCGTCTCAGTACTCCAACAACCAAGTAAGACATCACTCATCTGCTTAAACATAAAAAAATCTCATGAATGGACAAGGTAAAATAAATCAATCTGCAACTTTAATTTATCGAGTAGCGGTCAAGACGCGAGACTCCTAGGGTTGTCAACTATGTCATAGCAAAATGTTTCATAAAATGTTCCGTAAAATACAACCAATTCATGCTTGACCCAAATATAATTTGCTAAATAATAGTGAACCGTACATGTGTTTTCTCTCAAAAGACATTCAATGATTAGTTTGTGATCCATTTATCTGTCACATTAAGCAACATAAGCATCTGATATATATGGTAGGAAGAGTGACCTTGTGGCAGTGACTATACCCTTTTTTCTGAAATTCTTCTCACCGTATACAAACAAAATGGGAAGAACACGACATCTTTATCACATAATGATGTGCCAATTGGCCATGATGTAGGTATACAGCTTCAGCCTCTCCACAATGTATTCCAGGTCAAAGCCAAACCTTAGTGACCGGGGCTCCATCTTGAGGCGAAGTTTGTGCCCAGCTAGTCTTTAGGATATGCCATTTGCGGAACTTTTGCGTCGAGCTTGCAAGGGTGCTCTCTAAGAATTTGAGCCTCACGATGATTTCGTTTGCTATAACAAACAATGATTAGCATTCCTTATGGCATTAGCTACCTTATTACACTCGCCCCGAACCCTAGGGCGAGTGTTCCTGCAGGAGTTCGACATCCACGCGTTCTTATGCCACAGAGTTGGTTTCCTAGTAGGTCGCGGCTTCCAGGCGGGCCCGGCGAGGTGGCGATGGAGAGGCAGCCTACCGGGAGAAGATGCAATTGGGCATCGGGGGTGGAATCTTTTCCAGCCCACCCTTGGTCGCTCCATGTAGTCACGGGAAAAGTGTGTGCGCAAACGAAGCAACAAGTTGTTGGTCGCTGCATCCGCCAACGAGTTTAAACCAACGAGAAACGGAGTTGTGCCCGTCGTAGGAAGGGAGCCCAAATCCGTTAGTATTCCACTTCCACCATGGCTGTAGCCGGAAATTTATTTTAACTCCGATTTCCTATATGGATGCATGCTATGCAGCGTGAACGCTTGCTATTCCGCCAAGCATCCGTGAATCCACCATGTGCTTGCCGTTGGTGAGTGGAACTGCATCTGAATCGAATCTAGGAAGCCACGATCGTGGACGTACGGCCGGTAGGAGGATGTACGCGCTAATTTCTTTTCTTCTCCTCCGGTTTTCCAACCTTCGTTTTTCCCCTGTCCGGCAAACTCGTTGGGAAAACGCGTTCAAAACAAAAACGTCCATGATCGACTCTTGCCCACCGCAAAGAAAGGGAATCGAAGCATATAATGTACTACTATAAGATGATTGGGAGAAAAATGAACCGAAGCAAATTGGAAACCGTAGCCTAGGACGCGAATTTTTGACACATGGGTGCTATGCACTCTATAAAACCTAAAATTCGTGGTAATTTTAAATATTGAAAAAATCTAAATTCTTCTGGAAACAAAAGATGATCAAGTATTTTACTAGTATAAAAATGTTTGGGCTCCAAATGATTTCCATGGTATCCTGGGTAAAAAAGACAAGTCTATGACAAACATAGCGTGAATAGTACATGGACATGGTGTTTGTTTAATTTTATCTTTTTACCACAGATCCAGTGATAATAATTTTCTCGTAAAATATTTTTATACAAGTACAATACTTGATCATCTTTGGTTCCCAAAAACATTTTTTTTTGAATTAGCACGAATTGTTTTAGATGCACCGGGTGCTTAGCACCTATGAGCATTGATGTATTTTTCCCTTAGCCTACCCATAAAAGAATCTCCAACAGACGCGCGCACTTTCGGCGCGCTAATTTTTTTGTATAACGCAGGTTTTCGCTATTTTTGGGCCCAGGCGCGTCTCTAGGTTTTCCAGAAGCGCGAAAAAATAGAGCGTGGAAACAACGCTTTACCAGACGCGCTAAAATACAGCTCAAAAAACAAGTTTTACATACATATTGATTGAAAATAAGATTAAACATACTACTAAAATATGATTTATTAAACTACAACAAGAACGACAATTAAACGGATACAATACAAACATCTAATCGAAGAAGTTGAAGTCCGATTCGGACGACCCGATGGCTCGGTCAATAACAAATCTGTCAAACATTCTTCATTGTCATCGATCGTCGACGGGCCGGCTTCCTGCGCCTCGATGAACCGCTTGCGCACGCGAATGCTCTCCTTCTCCGTCCTGCACGCGAAATTCTAGCGTCGGATGGATGTATTTTTTTTGGTTTAGGGAGGTTCATTTTCCCAGCGGCGAGCCCAGGATGGATGAAAGTTCTTGACAAATTACGGCGAATTTTGACAAAATTGGGCGAAACTCATTCAAAATTGGACGAAACTCATTCAAACATAAGCGTCGTCGTTCGCCATTGTCCGCTAGCTTTGCTGGAGATTGGGGAAGATGAGAACAGGGCAGCCAACATGGTGAATGCGGCCAGACGCGGTGGTTCGGCCATAAATAGAGGTAGACGCGCGTGAAACCGACGCAACGGCATTAACTCGCCGCGTGGAAGCTACGTATCCGGCGAAGACTGACCGGCGGCAGGCTTTTACAGCGCGCGGAAGACGATGTGATGAGGACGACGATCGGTCTCTCGCCGACAAGTCGGGGCCACCAGCCGCGCGAGAAGTTTTCTCGGCGTTTCCCGCACTTTCGTTTTGTTCGGAGTCCCCGAGCGCTCCCCGGAGGGCCGGAGATGGCCTGGGCTCCCCGGATGGATGAAAGGCCTAATCCTGATGAAAACGAGGAGCCGGAGGCGCGACTGGGCAGTTTTCGTCCATCCGGATGAAAAAAAGGCGTCCTGGAGGTCTCGTCGGGGAGACGGCTGGAGATGCTCTGATGTACTGTCTTTTCACCTATCTCATGTTCTTTTCCAAAATTTACAAACTTCTAGAAAGTTGAGAATTCTGAAATAAGCAGCGACTTTAAAAAAATGGATTTTAAAATTCGAAAAATTCCAAATTCAAAAAGGTTTAGAACCAAAAGTTTGAGCACTTTTAAAATTTAAAAAATATCTTATTTATTTGGGATTTCATATATTATATGAAAATGTTGAAAGCTTGATTTGAATTTTTTAAAGTGCAATCTCTTGAAGTTGAATTTTTGGAAGTTTCAATTTTGAAGGTTCAATCAATTAAAGTTGAATTATTGGAAGTTTAAATTTGGAATGTTGCATATGCTGAAAGGTGGGACTGAAGTTTTCGAAAGTCAGGACTATACTTTATGAAAGTGCCAAAAAAAGAAAAGTTAGAGAAAATAAAAAGTACCAAAAATAGATCGCCAAGCCTCTAGCAGTCTGTTACACAATTTCTTTATCTCCTACACCTACTTTTCCTCGTTTTAGTTTTCACCAAGCCATGCCATCAATGTATTGTTTGCTGCAGAACTCAATTGTTACCGAGTTTACTTCTACTCCTACGATGTGTTACTACTTTGTCTTTCACAGAATCAGATGTACTGAAATTTTTGCCCGTTCTTTTGCTCTACATAAACATTTAACAGATTGCTATTGTACTTCTGTTTCTCTTATCTAGAATAAACTATTACTGCCGCTTTCGCCGTCGGTCATGCAATCTAGACACCAACAGCAGCATATACTACTTCCCACCAAACATACTGTATTCCCTACTGGAAGTAACATCAAGATGAACCAGAAAATCACATTTGTAACGAAGTACCACCTGAGCAAATTCATCTACATCCCATTCCACACAATGAACAGAGGAACCATCACAAGGGAGCCACCTCCAGGCTACAAGCCTACAACAAAAGACATAATGAACAGAAGAAACCACCAGCAGCAAAAGGCACAAAGTATATGTCGAGATAGCGATTGTCTCAAACTGAGCAAATTTACACTGCAAAATCGCTGAACCAACACCGTCCAAACTAGAACTAAGTAGGAACAGAAGGACGCAGGAAAAAAACTAAGCAGACACGACCTCCTCACAACTCTCAGGTTTCTCCAAGTCGACGAGCACTGACAGACGAGTTCAGGACACCTCCGTTTCAGTGAGACTCGCCTCCCGCAGCCGGTGCTGCTTGCTTCCCCCCCTCCACCACCACCACCGCCGGAGTCTCATTGTCCGTGACCTCGTGCTCGACTTCTTCCTGCCAAACACCTGCAACCCACCACAAAGCATATATGGATTAGCCTTCAAAATCCTCCATGATATTTAAGTGAAGTCTGACAGAGCACAGAATGTAAAGGTGCATAGCAAAGAATGAACAGAACATTCTGCATTGAGTCTAGATTACTACTAGTACAGCAGATAGCATCGGTAGACATCAGATCAATGTAGTAGACTACCACTCTACAAGTGTGAGGCGTTGTGTTGTAAATTGTTTGGATCCCTGTACCAATAACTGGATGCATAGAAATAGCTTGTCCTATTTACCATACAGTTTAGCAGCACAAATTGCTAGCTCTTTACCTTTCAACCGAGCCCAACCCCACCGCTCTAAGATTATGGTAGCAGCTGGCAGGCTGAGAAGCATAAACAATCTAATCACTAAGTAGGCTAAGTAAACAAAAGTGCATAAGAGTGACCTTCTACATGAACAGAGTCCATAGATTTTGGAGTGTACTGTTAAAACGATGTGTTAAACACACCAATGATGAGTAGTCAAATCAGCAGCAGCATGGCAGATATTTATGAAACAAATCAGATCAATCATCTTTCTTTTTAAGGCTGACTCGGTGGGCTTCTCATTTTGTGGACAGCTATGTTTTTTCTGGAATTCTTATATGAGTAATAGAGTAAGTATAATTATAATAAAGCCTCAATTTCATTGATCTCTCAATACTAACAATACAAACACCAGCAAATATCATGCTTTTACATGCAGGGAAGCCATTTCCCACCAACATCAAGTACCACCCTATGCAGCTTGTTAAAAACACACTAAAATAAGAAAATATACTTTTTATGTGGAATGATTTAAGAAATATAGCAAGGAGAATATTTGGAAGTGACCTCTTAGGGTGACTTCTTTTGGGCTTATGCTTATGCATAAGCCGGCTTATGGCAAACTGTGGGGGGAAACTACGGTGAGGAGAAACTTGTAGAATCCGTTTGGAGACTTCTTTTAGGCTTTTAGAAGTTCGGCTTATTTCATAGGTTGAGTTGTGAAATATCTGTACTGCCCTTGAATTAGAAATGTTTCAGTGGGTCATCGAATTTGACGGCAGCCACAACCCTGCGGAGCGGGCGGGGTAGGCGCCAGCGAGGTCTCCGCATGCGGGGGAGGCGCCGGCGAGGTCGCCGCGTGCGGGGGAGGCAGCGACGGTGGCGGCGGTGAGGTTGCCGGCGAACCTGCAGGGTTGGCGCTCCAGAGGAGAGGCGGGCCGCGGCTTGGCAACCAGAGGGAAAAGCGGAGCGGGCGGGGGAGGCTCCGTCGAGGTCGCCGCGGGCGGGGGAGAGACGATCTGGCCGGGTGGGAGCCGGTTGCAGTCTTGGAGCTCGCGGGGCGGTCTTGGAGCTCGACGGCCGGTCTTGGAGCTCGACGGCCGGCCTTGGAGCTTCGGGGTTGAGGGCGGGGCGGGTGGGATCCGGCCTCCCGCTGCCAGGATCTGCGGTCAGCGGCTGAGGTAGGGCGGCGACGGAGGAACAACGTCGGAACATTGGGGAGGGGCGGCGGGCTCGGTGGGAGCGAGCGAGGACGGGGGTGGGGAGCGAGCGAGGACGGGGGGTGGGGAACGATTCATTTTTTCTTTTTCTTTTTTTCTCCCTTTGACTCAGGTAACTGGGCGGTGGCATTCTGTTGTAAATTTCATGAAACGACATGTCCGTTTCCACAAAACGTTTGGTGAACTCGTGGGGAAGCTCGGGAAACTGCTCTCGAGCAGTTTCTCCCCACTACACGTACATGGGCTTCTGGGGCGTTTCTCGGTGGGGAGAAGCCAGACACTTCTTTTGGGCTTGTGCTGCCCACGACCTCGAAGCCGCGCGGGAAGCCCAAAAGAAGTCACCCTTAGCTAACTTATAATTAAGTACATGATATGCCGTTTTCTGTTGCAGCACATCCCTGCAATCTATTTTTCTTTGCAGGAAAAAAATAATGGTTGTGTAAACAGTCTTATTTCAAATGATGGGACACATGACACCTACAAATGGAAGTAAAAAAATAACAAGTTCAAGGACAGCGACAATGCAAATATTAACAGTCTTAACTTCAAATGATATGTATCCAAACTTCAGCAACCTACACCAGCAGCACCATACTGTCTAAGGTCAAATAAACTCATCATGTTATGTGCTATGGTGGCACACTTTATTCTTGTATTATTACCATTTTGTAATCTACTTAGTGTAAATCAAGTTGCTCTTATCCATGTAAGATGATGATTAAGCAAACTTTACCTATTTGAAGAGTTAAATAATTAATATAGCAAATCTAATAGTAGCAGCTGATGCTGCTTTTGATGAAAGCAAACCCAAGCTACAGAAAATATAATGAACACAGAAATTCAATTCGGCTCCCGGGTGCGTATGCTCCCTCTACCAACAGAACATATTTCGAAGTGTGGAAATTTTTGACAAAAAATTCTACATGTACATATCCATAATATATGTGTGTGCGTCAAGTTTCACGGAAATATAATATTTGTTGTAGCCTATGTAAAAAAGAGAAAACTTATCCTGTGAAAAGCATTGTTTTCGGCACTGAATTTTATCTTTTTTACATACGTCACATGATAAGTTTATTTTTTATGAAACGACTTTGTGAGCGCGTAGCACGTGAAGATATACGTGCAAATTTTTTGTTTCAATTTTTTTGAAATTTATAATATGTATAAGATGCATTTCAAAATATAGGGAGCATATGCTCCCATGTCCCAAAACACCACTCCCTATCATGCCTATTAAGAAAAGAAGAAGGAAAGAACATCGTTTGCAGACTCTGTTAGAGATCACCAAAGAATAAACAAATTCATTGATGGAAGCGTGATATTTATCTGAATTTAACACTTCAAACAGAAACAAGCAAATCAAGCATACAGATCAGTTGTCAGTATATACAACTTAGAGCTTACCATGTTCAGTTGGAAGAGGAAAAATAGGAGGAATAAGATTCTGAAGCTGTTATTCAGGAAGAAGTCAAACTGGAACATCAACCCAAAGAGCACGGTGAAAAGTGATGATAGTAATGTAAGAAATCCCTCCCAAGTATGCCAAGATAACCAATAAGCCGATTCATAGAGCTCCATAGTAGACATAGCCTTCCTGACGGTGCATCAGTCTTAGTCAGAAATCCTACCTCAGTGACGGTGGATCGGTCATAGTCGCAGCCAAATCCTAAGCCGAGTTGTGAGTCTGTTCAATTCAAATCGTAATGTGTATGTTAGTTCAATTCAAAGGCTGCAATTAAGTTCAGAAGCTGCAATCTAAAAGACACATTATGCATACTTCAAAAATAATAAATGTCAACCATGTGAGCTGGAAAAGAAGTGCACGCCTCCCTAATTCACAACTAAATAAATCACAATGTCATGCATCAACATTCATTTTAGTGAGCTCCAGAAATGTACCACGACATGATTTTTTGTACAATCCTAGCATGGCCTTTTGTAACCCCACGGAACACCTTATGTGCTAGCAATTTTGAACTGTTTCTATCTATTGGTTCTTTACGTGCTAGCAATTTTGAAGTAATTAATGAGATATCTTCCAGCAAAGTTTATTGGAAGCTAGCCTGACACCATCTTCCAGCCAAGACACACCTTGCGTCAGCCACAAAACATAGCATTTGCCTTGAACTATAAGCACTAAGAACTGAACACAACCAATAAGGTTACTGATACAGATATGAGATATGGACAGATGCTAACCTGACATGAACGACAACTTCAATCCCACTGGTTTAGTTTCGTTGGATCAGAATGAGTAGCAAATTGAAATATGTGGACAGAGATGAGGGTCTAACCTGAGGTAGAAGGAGGCTGCAGGGAGGAACTCTCTCAGAGCATAGGGTTACAGAGATAGAAGCACCTTATATAGGTCAGGACTGGGCTGGGCCAAATGGGCCACAATAGAGAACAAGAAGACAGCCCAACAGATACATCACCAGATATCCAACACTCCCCCTCAAGATGGGTGATAAATGTCAATCATCCCCATCTTGGCACAGGCAAGATTACACTCCTTTGAGCCCAGTCCTTTTGTTAAACAGTCTGCCACTTGTTGTCCTGATCTCACATAAGCCAATGAGATAATCTCTGCATCAATCTTTTCTTTAATAAAGAATCTGTCTATCTCCACATGTTTAGTTCGCTCATGCTGGACAGGGTTATTTGCTATGTTTATGGCAGACATATTATCACACCACACTTTCAAGCTTCCTTGCCTTAAAATTTTCAGCTCTCTTAGAAGGTTTCGTACCCACAACATTTCACCCAGGCCCTGTGACATAGCTCTGTACTCAGCTTCGGCTGTTGATTTCGAGACAACAGATTGTTTCTTACTTCTCCATGACACCAAATTTTCTCCAACAAAAACACAATACCCTGAGGTGGATCTTCGATCATCTAAGCAGCTAGCCCAATCTGCATCACAATATCCATCTACATTTAGGTGTCCATTACTTTTAAACCACACTCCTTTTCCTGGAGTGCCCTTCAAGTATCTCAAGATTCTTTGAGCTGCTTCCAAGTGTCCATCCCTCGGATCATGCATATAGCGACTCACTACACTCACTGCAAATGATATATCTGGTCTCGTGTGGCATAAGTATATTAGTCTTCCAACAAGTCTTTGATATTTCTCCTTGTCTATGGGTTCTCCAGACTCTGCTGTGATTTTATTGTTCTGGTCAATAGGTGTTGAAGCCACTCGGCACCCCAGCATGCCCATATCATCTAAGAGATCCAAAGTATACTTTCTTTGAGATAGTGATATCCCTTTTGACGATCTTGCAACTTCTATTCCAAGGAAGTATCTAAGTTTTCCCAAATCTTTCACCTCAAAGGCTTGACTCAAGCATCCTTTCAGTTTTGCGATTTCCACAACATCATCTCCCATGATGATAATATCATCAACATACACAACAAGGATAGTGATTTTCTGCCCCGAATGTCTGTAAAATAAGGTATGGTCTCCATTGCATTGACCATATCCCATGCCACACACCACTTGTCCGAACTCGTCAAACCAGGCCCGTGGAGATTGTTTGAGACCATATAGAGATTTCTTCGATCTACATACCTTCCCTTTAGTTTCAGGTCTGGCAAATCCTGGTGGCATCTCCATATACACCTCCTCTTGAAGATCACCATGCAGAAATGCATTTTTGACATCGAGTTGATGCAAGGGCCATCCAAAATTTGCTGCAAAAGAGATCAATATTCTAACAGTGCTCATTTTTGCCACTGGTGCAAACGTCTCATCATAATCAATGCCATAAGTCTGACTATATCCTCTTGCCACAAGTCGTGCCTTATATCTCTCCACTTTTCCTTCTGCATTTTGTTTTACAGAATAGATCCACTTACAGCCTACCGTATTCTTCCCTTTAGGGAGATCTGTCAACTCCCATGTTTTATTTTTCTACAAGGCCTCTAACTCTTCCATCATAGC